>NW_019419763.1:0-7747 GCF_000390285.2 Anoplophora glabripennis
CATAGAGGGCGCTAGTTACGCTACATTCCTATTACATTTTAGGTTCTAATTTTCTTAAGGTTAGGTTTTTTACCATTCGGGCTTCAATTTCTAATGTACAACTTTATTTTCTAAAAATAACGTACTCTTGTTAGAACACCCTACTGTGGACGGTTTTCGAGAAAAAAGGCTTTTAATGGAACTCTTACAATATTACGGTGAAGAAAATAACTGACTTTTCTGAAAGTCGGTTTATGTCAAAACTTATTGATGGATGTCTCATGTACAACGCAAAATTTTAGTGATTGTTAGTGAATGTAGTTAGTAATGACTAATTACAGTCACTAAAATTTTGATATAAAGTTAATTAGAGTTTAAAATATTACTGAGAATGTATGCGTTGTTTATGAGACGTCCATCAATAAGTTTTGACATAAGCCTACTTTAAGAAAAGTCACTTATTTTCTTCACCGCAATGCTGTAAGAGTTCAATTAAAAGCCTTTTTTCTCGAAAACCGTCCACATTAGGAAGTTCTAACAAGAGTACATTATTTTTAGAAAATAAAATTGTACATCAGAAATTGGAGCCCGAATTACCTAACCTCAAAAAAATTTGAACTTAAAATGTAATACGAATGTACCATAACTAGCGCCCTCTATGAAATATCAAAAAAATAATTAGACCAGCGTATTTGGCGTCCTTAAAAACCACGGAATACCAAATTTCATAAAAATATTTCGCACCGTTTGGAAATTTTTGTAAAAATTCTATTTAAAAAATTGTATTTTGTCGCTGTGTATCTCGAAAACAAGAGGAGATAGACATATAGTTCATAAGACAAAAAATTCTAATTTTTTGTCGTACTATCACCCCCTGAATTTACGGGAGGTCTTTCTGAAACACCCTGTATATTCCATTTGTTTTAGTTAGCTTAATTCAATGGCTGGGCTAGAAGTGACAATATGTTAAATAAGCTAGGCCACACACCGAAGATACGTAACACAATTGATGCAGAAACAGTTGTGGCACAGCAATTGTTTTACCGTATTTAACGAGTTCTCACATCAAGATCACATCGACGGAAAACATATCCACTTCGGATGAAGACGATATTTTGCTTTTACAAATAATGCGAATTAAATCCGGGAAAAATTCTACTCATACTATAGAATGAATCAAGGAACATTTAAATTACTAGCCCGTTTAATTGGACCGAATAAAAGGAAGCAGAATACAAATTATTTTTGCCAATTTTTGTCCACAACCTTTCCGTTGCCTTTCTGTTACTATAGTCACTTTGATTATGATCGTAAATATCGGGTTCTTCTCAATTTCTTTTATAAAGTTTATATGAAAATCGAGATCGACCTTCATATTGTACGAAACCTGCGAACTATGATACATCAAAGAACAAAGATCGGACTGGTTTGAGCAACATTAATTTTTTTCCTTGATCTGCGCGTTTCCATTCAAATGTATTGATTCGTTTTATGTGCAACAATTGCAGTGAGTGCAAGCAAAATGCGGTATGCACTATGTGTGTATCTTCGGAGTATGGCCGGGCTAAGAGTGTGATACAAAATTGTCACATAGCAACATTTACTCCTCAAGAATATTGTAGCATAAAAATAATTGAACACAGTGTCGCCCAGGGAAATTTAGTACATTTATACGGAAGTATCATAATATTGGTAGGAATGTGCAAAACTAATGATTTCACAAATTGCCCATGGAGTTCCTGACCAGGATCTATGTTACTAAACCCTGGAGGCACCGCTATACAACGTCATCTTGCAATTCTTCAGAACTTCTACAACTAGCACTTGAAAATCACTGAACATGATGTAGATAATTTTATGGGAAAATCACATTTATTTGTATTAATCAATAGTATCCGGGGAACAAAGCTTCAACCATTTTATAATTTATTTTTTTTATTTATTGTTTTAGTTTTGCCAAACTCAGTTTAATCCAGCATTATTTTTTTAATGAATCGCCAATTTCAGAAAATGATTTTTTCCTTGATTAGATCATTTTCAGCATTTATTTGAAATAGTAGATATTCTTACCTCGTGACAACAATTAAGTTTATATCAGGTTATTAAATAATTAAAGACTAAATTTTAGTCGTATTCTACATGAAAGAGGAGCATCCAGTGTTACCATATCCTAATTTCCAAATATATTCAAGAAAACCACCAAATTTCTACATAATTACGCACATTAAAAATAATTATGGCTTGGTTATCCGTCACTAAAAAATATGGTTATATTTAAGCAGCGACGTCAATGAAATTTTATTTAACTGTATCTTCACAAAAATATATCATTAAAAAAATAATAATGGAGGTTATATTTTGAATTATGTTTAGTTGCAATTTCATATACTAATTATAGTAATTCAACATTAACTTGGTATGATGAAGATAAGGTTAGGTACAGTCGGTACCATATCTGCTGAGCTTCCAAGAAAAGAATAAGCCAATAAAGTTCTCTTATCAGAACTACTGTAACAATTTGCTTCGGTAGCGGCGTTCCTTGAAATTTTCCATTAATATCTTTCTACCTTGGGTATCGAATATGGTTAATTCGAATAAACTGAGGCAGGGACTTCTTGGAATTCTATCTTAACAAATATCGTAAAGGAAATATTTTTATCCTCTAGATATATGTTCCAATATGTTCTTTTATTATTTTCCAGAACTTACTATTCTTACCATATAATACCATAAGGGAACTAAATAAAATTACTTTTTAATATGCCTTTTATTTTGCTTTTCAGTACATTTCCCATTGAGTTAAGTGGAATTGAGTTTTCTTTCTAAATATTTTTAATTTTTCTTGATTTGTAACAAAATTTAATTTTTTTATTATTCTATTGAATAAACTTCCTGACAGAGAGATAGATTAAGTTGGATAAACCTTTTTTTAATTTTATTAGCATAAAACCTATATCAGATTAATTTACCTATACCCGCTTTTACCAATGATTTTATAAAATTAAACTTCTTGAAATTTAAAGCTGCTTCCTTAATAAAAATAATATTTTCAATTTGTTATAGCTACAATTTAATGCTTTTTTTTGGTAAAATGTTTTTTTCATTTAGCCAGTTCCATATTAAATTTAGATTTGGAAAAGATGATATAGGTCTGAATATCTGATATATTATTTCAACCAGGTTACAAAAATTTGTATTTCAGTTAATATCGGTGTCCTCCAGATCCCCCAAATAGTAACAAAGTATACATATTTTGAAAGTTTTTTAAAATCAGTATGTCACAAGTAGGTACAGGGAAGGAGAAATGTAAAATTTTGCATTTAATAAAGGAATTTCCACACCATGACCTTTTAATTAAATTATACATTTGTTGCAACATTTTATCATCAATTAAATGAGAAATAATTTTATTGTCAGTTTTTGTAACAGTAACAAAAGTTACTGTTACAGTCACAAAGATATTGAGATACTTTTAATATTTAATTATGTGTTTTCCCCTCTAAACAAAAAGATAATTTCATTACTACAAAAATATTGTCAACAAATGACTAGCGCTAAAGAAACTCGTCAAAGTGTTATTTTATTAACATGTTTATTTAAAAAGAAATCTCACACTGAGACAATAGATAAATATTTTGCATATAAAAGTCTTCAGTAGTTTCAACTTACGAAATCTACTTTTTTATTTTTTAGTGAATGCTTTACGTAACCCAATAAATATAAAAAAATATTGAATTGACTGTTAGGTGACTATTAATGTGAAATTAGTTTAATAAGAATGAGATGGCGAGATAGTTGAAATGCGTTTAATGATTTTTGTATAAAGTTCGATTTTGTTAATTTAGATTTAATATCGTTTTTAAAAAGTAATTAAAGTATAAAACCTAGTGACATAACTATCAATTTCCGTAAAGAATATAACGATTACTGTTATACGCAAGCAGTTGGCTTTAAAATAATATTTAAGATTTCTATTTCTTGCCATGTTTACTGGGGTTATACTGACTTAATATACTACATTTAACAATATAATATTAAACGCAGCTAACTAAGTTTCACAATAACTCAGAATGTAAACGAAGCATTATTTACATAAAAAAGTGAAATTTAGTACAACCTTTTCTTACGACTATCCCTAAAAAACTGTAACGAAAATTTGAATGAATTACAGTTAACGTTTTTCATACTTTCCATTTATAAAAGCAAAGGATGAAAGCAAATTGTGGGAGCCAGACGAGATTTAATTTAGTAATTAGCTACCAAATATTTATAATTGTTTCAGTGGCTGAAATTTAATAAATTCATTATTTCATGCCAGGTCGCTTTGACGACATCCTAAAAAAATAACAACCCCTTTGTAAACCTAAATCGATATTTTCGTCAGCCACCCACCAGGATTACTTCTGTCTCGCCAATTTTGTCATCGCCACTACGGTAGTTTTACTCCAATTTCAATTTATCGGAGCCTGAATTGCAGCTTTTAAAACACCACCGATTTCTCAAGCGCCAGTGTAATTGATGGGCTGTTGTGGTTTTGCATCCACTGCACTTAGCCCTTAATTTAAATCTCCCTAATTGTTGGTCACTTACCGCTATCCCCGCCTTCTTAATTGCGTTACCTCCAAGGGATTTTGCAGAGCAAAGCGCCCTTGATGGCGCGCTTTCAGGGGAGTCAAGAGGTCAATTTATGCTTCTAACAGGGTGCCAAATGGTAAAGTAATCATCCTTTATCATGGACTTTTTTAACATTGAAATGATGCTTACATTTAATTTTCAAATAAGTCATTAGTACTACCCCTTAAAAATGTCAATTAAATGTAATTTTTTATAACAAGTTTTAACTATTTATTTCACCGGTGATTTTACCAGTAAAAATCATTCATTTCTATGTAACTCATGGCTTTATCTGGAAAAACTAATACTCCAAAGTCTTATTGCTGTTAAACTGAGATTTCAACACTCGCTGCAACTGAACTGGAAATATTAAACTGAATATGGCTGTTGATCTTATGAGTGAAATATTCTTGTCAAATATAGTTCGGGACAGTATACAGGGCGTCCCTGAAATGCACGCACAAGCGAGCCANTGATATAGGTCTGAATATCTGATATATTATTTCAACCAGGTTACAAAAATTTGTATTTCAGTTAATATCGGTGTCCTCCAGATCCCCCAAATAGTAACAAAGTATACATATTTTGAAAGTTTTTTAAAATCAGTATGTCACAAGTAGGTACAGGGAAGGAGAAATGTAAAATTTTGCATTTAATAAAGGAATTTCCACACCATGACCTTTTAATTAAATTATACATTTGTTGCAACATTTTATCATCAATTAAATGAGAAATAATTTTATTGTCAGTTTTTGTAACAGTAACAAAAGTTACTGTTACAGTCACAAAGATATTGAGATACTTTTAATATTTAATTATGTGTTTTCCCCTCTAAACAAAAAGATAATTTCATTACTACAAAAATATTGTCAACAAATGACTAGCGCTAAAGAAACTCGTCAAAGTGTTATTTTATTAACATGTTTATTTAAAAAGAAATCTCACACTGAGACAATAGATAAATATTTTGCATATAAAAGTCTTCAGTAGTTTCAACTTACGAAATCTACTTTTTTATTTTTTAGTGAATGCTTTACGTAACCCAATAAATATAAAAAAATATTGAATTGACTGTTAGGTGACTATTAATGTGAAATTAGTTTAATAAGAATGAGATGGCGAGATAGTTGAAATGCGTTTAATGATTTTTGTATAAAGTTCGATTTTGTTAATTTAGATTTAATATCGTTTTTAAAAAGTAATTAAAGTATAAAACCTAGTGACATAACTATCAATTTCCGTAAAGAATATAACGATTACTGTTATACGCAAGCAGTTGGCTTTAAAATAATATTTAAGATTTCTATTTCTTGCCATGTTTACTGGGGTTATACTGACTTAATATACTACATTTAACAATATAATATTAAACGCAGCTAACTAAGTTTCACAATAACTCAGAATGTAAACGAAGCATTATTTACATAAAAAAGTGAAATTTAGTACAACCTTTTCTTACGACTATCCCTAAAAAACTGTAACGAAAATTTGAATGAATTACAGTTAACGTTTTTCATACTTTCCATTTATAAAAGCAAAGGATGAAAGCAAATTGTGGGAGCCAGACGAGATTTAATTTAGTAATTAGCTACCAAATATTTATAATTGTTTCAGTGGCTGAAATTTAATAAATTCATTATTTCATGCCAGGTCGCTTTGATGACATCCTAAAAAAATAACAACCCCTTTGTAAACCTAAATCGATATTTTCGTCAGCCACCCACCAGGATTACTTCTGTCTCGCCAATTTTGTCATCGCCACTACGGTAGTTTTACTCCAATTTCAATTTATCGGAGCCTGAATTGCAGCTTTTAAAACACCACCGATTTCTCAAGCGCCAGTGTAATTGATGGGCTGTTGTGGTTTTGCATCCACTGCACTTAGCCCTTAATTTAAATCTCCCTAATTGTTGGTCACTTACCGCTATCCCCGCCTTCTTAATTGCGTTACCTCCAAGGGATTTTGCAGAGCAAAGCGCCCTTGATGGCGCGCTTTCAGGGGAGTCAAGAGGTCAATTTATGCTTCTAACAGGGTGCCAAATGGTAAAGTAATCATCCTTTATCATGGACTTTTTTAACATTGAAATGATGCTTACATTTAATTTTCAAATAAGTCATTAGTACTACCCCTTAAAAATGTCAATTAAATGTAATTTTTTATAACAAGTTTTAACTATTTATTTCACCGGTGATTTTACCAGTAAAAATCATTCATTTCTATGTAACTCATGGCTTTATCTGGAAAAACTAATACTCCAAAGTCTTATTGCTGTTAAACTGAGATTTCAACACTCGCTGCAACTGAACTGGAAATATTAAACTGAATATGGCTGTTGATCTTATGAGTGAAATATTCTTGTCAAATATAGTTCGGGACAGTATACAGGGCGTCCCTGAAATGCACGCACAAGCGAGCCACCCTATATTCTTAAGATCAAGCTACAACGACTTACGCCAATTTACTTATATGCAAAAATGCATAAGGGCATTAGGAACCGCCACAATTTTTGTCTGACCTGTTTTTATGATAAAACATACCGTTTGGCTGAAAAATGCAAAAAAAAACATATTTGCGAACTTTGACCTTGAATAAATTTTTTTGCGATTGTGGGATCGATGGGGACTTTTCACAATTCATTTATAATGGTGTTCCCAACATTCGTACCAATTTTCAGCTTTATGCGAAGTAAGCTTACCCCTATTTTTTGAGCTATTTTGACCGGCTTATAAAATGAAATGGTAGGTATGTGAAATTAAATTGGTAAAAGGCTTTTCCTGATGCAATTAATGTTAATTATCGACTTAAATAAATGCTTTAAACTGGATACCTCAGTTACAAAAATATTTAAATTTTTTTGTCTATTATCTGATTGTCACATTTTTTTCTGATGAAAGCTAAAACTTTTTAAATAAATTCCGTCTCTTCCAAAATTCTGATAACTCATACTGTTTAGTGGCAAAAATATTCAACAACGTCCGTCACATGCAGCCCGGCAAAAAAATGTGTGTATTGTATAAGTACATTCTATTTTATCCTGTTCATCTTTTTTTAACTAATTATTTTAATTATTATATCTGACAATACACATCGCATAATAATTGGTATAGGCTCTCAGATAACGTAGAAATAAATAAATAAATAAATTATACTAAC
>NW_019419764.1:0-2217 GCF_000390285.2 Anoplophora glabripennis
AACAATATATATTTGTTTGACTAATTTTAATTAATGTCAGATTGAAACGTCAAAATAAATTTCACTATATTTAACGTTTCCAATTGAGGTTAGAAAATCACAACGAACCTTAGATCGATGGAAGGATCAGACGGATTGATATTTAACGTATTTCGTAATTTAAGTTAGGAAATCAGACAGTACCTACTACGCGATTTTTGACGTTTCTAATTGAGGTTAGAAGGAACGTACTAATGATATTTGACGTGTTTTGTATTTTAAGGTTAAGATGTCACACATGAGTGACAAGACGATATTTGACGTTTCTAATCGAGATTAAAAAATCAGTGGGGATCTACTAATTAATATTTGACGTATTTCATAGATGACATCGAGGTGAAAAAATCAGATGGACCTACTAGGCGAAAATGACGTTTCCAATTGATGTTAAAAAATTAGACGGGACTTACTAAACGATATTTGATGTATTTATTTATACCAAAAAAATTTTTGTTTACTGATCAGAGGCCTATTTCAAACTTTTTATATAGAATGTTTCGCGAAATTAACGCAGATTCGAAATGCGGCAGCTTAAACAATGAGCGACGACACTAGGCGCTGTCTCTCAAGTCAGACTGGAAAGCTAGCATTTTGGCGGACGGACTGGGTTTCTCCGCGAGATCCGAAGCGGCATATTCGCGCCTCATCTCCCTTCATTGTCGCTTAATCAAATTTTTGCAACTTTATATTCGCGTTTTCAAATGTACCTTTCTCCGTGGACTTCTCACTGACATACGGCCATTTTATAAACGAAATGGAGATTCAAAGAACCGCGAACGCAAATCGACGAAAATCTAAAAATCACGATGAATGTCAGATTAAAACTTCAAAATAAATTTCACAATGTTTGACGTTTCCAATTGAGGTTAGAAAATCACAACGAACCATAGATCGATGGAAGGAAAATACTAATTGATATCAGACGGGACCATAGAACGTATAAACTACTGGATTCGGCCAACTCTCATTGCCAATATAAACGGCAATAGCACAGACGTGTGCGAGAGAAATAGAGCTGGTGCGGGCCAATGCTTCGTTCACAAAACTTCAATTGTCGCGCGAATTAAATTAGATTTCTCTTCGTTTAACAATACATATCTATATAACTAATTTTAATTAATTATTATTAATGAATAAGCACTATTTGTTTATATAGAATTTCTGTACAAATTGGAGGAATTAAAGGGGGAATGTAATAACTAGAAATTTGGAATAAAAGATATTTTATTATACATATTTAAAAAATATTCAAAGTTTCAGTTTTCCAAATAGTTTTTTATAATGTAATGTATGTCTCCATTTATTTTCCTCACATCGTAAGCTCGATCAGTTAAAATTACTGCAAGCTCTCCTAACGTAGTTTCAAAGAGTTCATATTTTATTTGCAAAACTGCATAAATTGGAACTGTATCGATGCTTTCTTCGTTCAACATATCATTTAAAACAAATTTTTGCCTAAGCACATGCACAGCGGTAAAAACGTCCCGTTGTATTTCTAAGGTCGGCGGTTCAATCTTTTACTTGCTGCCGTAATTTAATGTTATATATGGATTCATCTGTTTAAACTTTTCTATAACAAAAAAATATAAATTTTCAAATAGGTTTCTATATACAGGGCTAAAAAATAGCGTTGAAACTCGAACGGTCCAGAAGCTCCTATATATTTCAGTTTATTGATTGCAATATTTTTATGAAAAATCTTATATCGTACTAATCACATGCTTTTTGCAAATGTATGTACCAAATGTTTCATAAAAATGACACAGGTGAACTTTCAGAAATTTATTGATGGCAATATTTTTATGAAAAATCTTATATTGTAGAACTCAAAGGCATTTTGCAAATTTATATACTGAGTGTTTCATAAAAATGACACAGGCGGACTAGGATTTTTTTCTCATTTCACTACCTATCTAAATTTTCAGATAGATATTTCTACACACGGTGTCTTACTAAAAAAATGTTTTTTGCAATTTATGTACAGGATGTTTCATAAAACTGACCCAGGTGGACCAGATTTTCTCTGATTCATTTTGTTAATTTTTTTAAGAAATCTTTTGAAGAAAAGTTGTACATTTACTGACCAGCCGCTTTTTAGAAAATCCATATATGTACTGGGTATTCCGCAAAATCGATCACATCTGGATTACGGGCAATTTTTTTCCTTTTCACTTTTAA
>NW_019419764.1:6809-7874 GCF_000390285.2 Anoplophora glabripennis
TAGAGATGGGTAACTCAGTACTGCGTTGCGTTATTGCGCTGAAGCAATGGCCTGCGCCACTGCGCTGATACCAAAATTATTATTGCGTTAACGCAATTGAGTTACACCGACACCGCGACACCGCACGGCGCACCACACTTTTGAGTCAAACACGGAGTCATGCGCCGTGCCCCGACAGACAAAGCCGAACGAAACACGTCATCACGTCAAAAGATTTAACTCTATTGGCTATTTACAAAACCAAGAATTTGAGAAGAAAAGAACACAGTATAATTGTATATCCGATCTACCGAAATAATGTTAAAACGTTATATTAGGAGTAATACCTTTGAAAATAGTATTATAGAACGAAAAATAGCGTAACGTATGAAATAACATGACTATTATTATGATAAAATGGAAAATATACTTGGGGGTTGGGAGGATTGTCATCATAATTATGTTTGTCATTGTCTCTGCGTGTTGTGTAAAATATAGTATAGTTTCAATTTAAGGACTCGATGGCTCGGTGTAAATATAATGAAGCCAGTACGAGGGAGTTGACGACGCCTGCGTTATTTAAAATGTTTAATTACAGTTATGTCAAAAATTATGCATTTTAATTTTTAGCTTTTATTGAAAAACAGACACAAAATAATAATCCTTTTATACAAAAATAATTAACTAGAACCTTCTTTGGTTCAGAATAAAATTTAAAACACATAAAATCATAAAATAGTTAGGTAATTCTCAAAATACTAAGTATAAAAAAGATAAATATAAATTATGTAAAAATATAGTGTTCTTGTTATTTAAATCAGTTTTTGTTATTTAAATTATAATTTAGGAATAGTATTTGTGATATTTTTTCAGTTATATTTTTTCAAGATTGTCCAGCGTCACAGCACTGAGCAGTGAGATGAGCTGATGAAGCTGTAGCGAGTCACGCCTCGGGTGGTAGAGTGGTGATACGATGACACCGCTGCGCTTCGCGCTAGGTGCGTCATCCGCCAGTTGAACCGATATTGCGTTATAACGCAATTGAGTTAACGCAGTGGGTTAACGCACAAGTGTGCGCTTGAGTTA
>NW_019419765.1:0-8621 GCF_000390285.2 Anoplophora glabripennis
TACACTAGTGGAAAAAATTAAGGAATCAAAAAAAATCTAAATTTTCGGCGATTTTTCAAATGGCTGTATCTTTGATAAAAATGGTCGTATTGGAGTAAAAAAAAGCAATTTGAAGTTTGAGGTTTCTAATTTTTGGATCTTGCAAAAAAATTTTTTCAAGTAACACATGTTGCGCAATCTTAATGAATATCATGAAAAAAAATTTTTCGAAATTTTTTTCGATTTTATTTTTGGTGTACGGACTTGAAAAAATTAACCACCTTATGGATTAGATAAGTTGTTCATTTAGCTTCAATTTCTTTTTTTTTTGGTCTCGATACGACCATTTCTCGCTGAGCTATCGGACTTTGAATGAAAATGGATCATTTTCTCTTTGTTCATCGATATCTCAGAAACCAATGGTTGCACAGAAAATCGACGGTGGGTTTCAGAAACTTGAATGAATTCTCTACAAGGTCCTGGCACGGTTTTTTAGAAAAAAAAATTTTTTTTTCCTTAACATGACTGAAAAATCGTAAAAAATAGGACTTTTAGGGGTCTTCTAGAAAATCACGTGCCACATTGAGAATATTGGGAAAATGACTAATGTTAAGTGTGCCTTTTACAGGTCATTGTACCCCTAAAAGCCCTACAGAGTTTCAATTCGATCCATCAAGCCGTTTTTTGTTTCATTCGATTGAATTTTTAAAAAAATTAAAGGATCACGTATTTTGCCTTTAAATGCTCATAATCGGTAAAAAAAATGAAAAAAACAATTTTTCCTGATTTTTTTTACATTCTTATTGCAGAAAGCGTTGGAAATTATGACAAAAAAAATTTTTTTTAGAAAATTTTTTTCGAAGATACAGCCATTTGAGAAATCGCCGAAAATATAGATTTTTTTTTTGATCCTTTAATTTTTTCCACTAGTTTATTTGGTAACATTTACGCGTGACGTCATCTTCAATCATTCTGGATCGTAATAATAATACTTAATAACAATAATTTGTAACTGTTTAGTTATGAAACTATCCCACTTCTGATTTTAGCTGGACGTTCTATCGGCCTATAAATTTGGTCACAGGTAGTACGGCCCTTCATAAAGGAATAATTTACGCGGGCCACAATTAAAATTTCGAAGCCACGTCGAACTCTAACAAGCAATAAAGCATCCCATTGTTTTGCTAAAACAGCGGTTTATTACCGGTTTTTCTGTATCGCCGTTAATTTATTACGGCTGCAAATGAACCAGCTAGGCTCTAAATGAATTACAATTTTAATATAAGTTAGCAGTTTATACGGTCGAATGAATGCTATAATTTTTCCCGCGGCGAATTTACAGCGGGTCCACACATGCTAAATAGGCTTCCGTCGTACAATATGTTACACCGCAATGTGGCGCTTCGTCTACCCCAGCCAGAGGCGTATGGAACGATGGACACTCTCTCAGCCCTCTCCGAACGGGGGTGGAGGAGGAATATTCCCGATCCTGCGATTCTTTGTTATTAAAAAAGTTTTATATTTGGTGACATGATAAATGTCTACAAATTTTTTTCCTGGAATATTATATTTATACAAAAATAATTTATGCCACCCATGGAAACGGATATGCGTGTGATAACGAAAATAATATATTGCGCCCATAATGTGTACTACTCGAAGATCGATGTAAACTATGGTTAGGTACAAGCGTTGTAATTTATTTAATAATTTATGGTTATGTACACATGTATACTTGCACTCCTAATGAAATGATGAGAAATTTGTCGTGTTTTAGTTATCAGTAATTGTTTGTCTTAATTTTTTATGTAGTTCCTAAAAACAATACTATTAATGTTATTGAAAAAAATAAAATTTCTCAAAAAATAGAAATTATAGATTGTTCTGTACTTTAAGGCAAAGTAACTTATACGCAAAGATTATTCTAATTATATAAAATCTTTAGAAGATACGATACCTAAAAACACCAAAAATTTTTTGGAAATATGTTTCTCAAAAAAGTCGTGGTTCTTTCCCTAATTCTACAGGGTGTTTCAAGATTAAGTCGAGAAACTTTAACTGACAATTGGAAGCAAGCATTTGTGATTCCTATTTACAAAAAAGGCGATAAAAAAGAAGTTTACAACTATCGACCGATTAGTAAATTAAATATTCCTAGCAAAATTTGGATTTTTCCAAATAGATCTATTGAAACTAATTTAGTAATATACTCTCAATATATTACAAGTCTATGGATAGCCAGACTCAGGTGGATGCCGTGTACACCGATTTCAGCAAAGCATTCGATAAAATTAACCATAATATACTTATATCTTCCCCCTACGTTGCAATGTCAGGTGCTCCTCAGGGATCACATTTAATATATATCAACGATATCCGTCACTGTTTCAAATTTTGTAGATTTTTACTCTACGTAGACGATTTGAAAATTTACTCTCAAATAAATAATTCCGATAATTGTATTGCCTACCAGGAAGATATAAACTCTTTTTTTTAAATACTGTAAATTAAACAAGCTTCAATTAAATTTAAATAAATGTTTCCATATTTGTTTTATCCGTAACGAAAAATATATTCTCTAATAATTATAACTTTAATAAGAATATTTTAAATCAAGTTGAAGAAATAACATATATACAATATAAATATACATTATGGATTATACATAACTTTAAAAAGCAACAAAATGCTTGGTTTCATGGTTAGAGTTTGCAAAAATTTGAAGTCGATTTTTGCTATTAAATCTATATATTTTCCATATGTGCACAGCATAATCAACTTTGCATCTATTGTAGTCCTCAATATTCCATATATAAGTCTCGACTTGCGTTCATACATAATAGATTTATGAGATATACCTATACACTACAAGGAGAGTAGTGTGTATTCTTTTCATTGTAGCTCGATGTTACAAAATCATTACCATATTATTTCATTGGAGAATCGAAGCATTATTGCCGAAGCAGTATTTTTGTATAAGCTTAATGGTTTTATAGATTCTCCAGATTTATTAGCCTGATCGGTTTACATGTACCACAACCATGATTTTAGAATAAATGCACTGTTTCACGAGACTTTTTATCGAACTAATTCTTGTCAAAACTCTTCTATAAACAGAATATGTAAACATTTTAACTTATACTATAGTACTCTAGATATCTTTCACTCCTCGCTCACTAGTTAAAAAAATATATAAAGGGAACTATGATTATAAACTAAAATTTTCTATTATACTAATTATTTCTGTACTTCTATATTTAATTAGCTTTAAGTATTTTGTGGACATTGTTTTGGGCTATAAAGCCTATGTTTGTCCCCTTCTCCATAAATAAATAAATAAATGAAATGATAATGATGAGATGAAACAATTCCGATTCATTTTAACAGCAATATGTATACAGGGTAGCTCATCGAAAACGTACCGCAAGGCATTACAGGTTAGTAAACAACTTTTCGGCAAAATCCAAAAACAGGTCAAATTTGTTTCTGAGGGGGACAACTTTTGGATCAAAAAGTATACCAAAATCTTCAATCCCCTAAGTGGGGGTGCTATCTTCTAAATGTTTTCAAATGGGAAGGGGGTCAAGTGGGGGGTCATTAGAAAGGGCTTTTAATTCTCTATACATCGATTCTTACTTTTTGAAAATCGATTCATTATTTTAGAAAATATGCAGCTTTGAAAATACGAACAATATTTTTGACGAGAAATGCGAAAATCGATTTAATTTTACTTCAAAACTTACGGTATTAGCTTGGTAAATTCCTTCAAAAGAATTCGCTTTTTTTTTTTCTGATTTGCGAATTCTTTAGCCTGATTTTGGTGAGCAAAAAATTGTCCGCTTTTTGTTTCGTATTTAGATAGGCCACAAGAAGTTGCTAGATAACTGTCTTGTGACTTGTAGTTGAAGAGTACCAATACTGCCGAGTCTTTTAAATTGATTAATTATGGTGTACTCAATTCCAGAAAGAGTAGAAATTATTGAGCTTTTTTTCAAAAACAATGAATGCGGAAATCGGGTCGCCGAACTGTTCAACCAACGGCATCCTGAGAAACATGCGTCTGGAAAAATTGTTCGCGAATTGGTGGCCAAATTTCGCGAAACTGGCTCCGTTCATAACAAAAAGAGGCAGGTTGAAAATCCGGTACTAAATGAACCTACGGAAATAGCGGTATTGGGGCAAGTGGCAATGGATAGTACGCTGAGTACAATGCAATTGGCTACTGCGACAGGAGTGAGTCGTACAAGTGTCCAACGAATATTAAAAAAATACAAATTCCATCCTTATAAGATTCGGCTAGTGCAAGAGCTAAATGAAGACGATTTTGATCGTCGTTTGCAATTTTGCGAAATAATGACTGAACGAGCGATAAACGATAATTTCCTCTTTAATGTGTGTTTTTCGGACGAGTGTACGTTCTTCTTGAATGGTTTAGTGAATCGCCATAATTGTCGTTACTGGGCTGATACCAATCCAAGGATTTTCCATGAGACACACTCCCAACACCCCCAGAAGTTGAATGTATGGGCAGGTATTTTTGGAAATTCCATTGTAGGTCCTTTTTTCCTTCCTGGAAATTTGACAGGCGATATGTACTTGGATTTACTACAAAATGTCATCGACCCAGCTCTAACAAATATCATAGAGGACGACCCTGCTTACAATGAACACGAACTGATTTTCCAGCAAGACGGAGCTCCTCCACATTACTCGCTCAATGTGCGCAATTACCTAAATGAGACGTTTCCAGGACGCTGGATAGGACGAAGAGGTGCAATTGAGTGGCCCCCTCGGTCACCCGACTTAAATCCTTTAGATTTCTTTCTCTGGGGGCACATTAAAAGCAAAGTTTACAGCACTCCACCTGATACCTTGGAAGATCTGCGAGGACGAATCATTAATGTATGTCGCGAAGTAACACCGCAAGTGCTCCAGAATGTTCGACAACGGTTTGAAGACAACCTGTATCATTGTATGCAAGTTGGCGGACAACATTTTCAGCATTTACTTGACTAATACCGTAAGTTTTGAAGTAAAATTAAATCGATTTTCGCATTTCTCGTCAAAAATATTGTTCGTATTTTCAAAGCTGCATATTTTCTAAAATAATGAATCGATTTTCAAAAAGTAAGAATCGATGTATAGAGAATTAAAAGCCCTTTCTAATGACCCCCCACTTGACCCCCATTCCCATTTGAAAAAATTTAGGGGATAGCACCCCCACTTAGGGGGTTGAAGATTTTGGTATGCTTTTTGAGCCAAAAGTTGTCCCCCTCAGAAACAAATTTGACCTGTTTTTGGATTTTGCCGAAAAGTTATTTACTACCCTGTAATGCCTTGCGGTACGTTTTCGATGGGCTACCCTGTATTTAATCTGTGAATCTCACAGTTTTGTAGATTTATTCTATTATATTCCGATCGTTTTGGTGTGTTTAGAAAGCAGAACCAATTTTTTCATTCTTCTTATTTGAAAGTAAGTATATCTCCATTAAATATCCATATAATCACTCTTCTGCTTATTAAATCATTTTTCACGAAACTTTCGAATCTGATGAGGATTTGGAACTATAGCAAAATATGTAAATTTGTATTTATTTATCAATTAAATGTTAGAGCAATCACTTCTTTGGGATATAGGTATTTTAAGTGTTATTTTTCACTTTAGTTTCCAATTCGATAAGGAATCGAAAGTACAGTGAAAAATGTATATTTGTCAGTAAGAACGTTATTATATCCACTACTAACGTTTAACAGTGATCAGTTAAAATGCCTAGCTGCGCTTGGATATCAGTAAAAGCAAATATATTTTAGCAGTTTATTTTTGCACAATTAGAATCCTTGATTTTTCAATTTTTCACTCTTGGAAAGTGTATGTGTAATAAAATGTTTAGGTAATCATTTTTTAGACATGATATTTATTAGTTTATGATTTCACTAAAACGTCGAATGCTATAAAGATTCGAAGCTATAAAGAAAAATGTATAAATAAAAGATTTGAGACGATTTAATGGAACAAAATACCTTTAACCTGTTTCAGCGATTTTTTAAAATTTCATCTGGAAAAAAAAATGAATTTTGTTCCATCATTTTGGGACACACTGTATATCAGTCAAATATTTAAGTAATCACTTCTTTCATACATGAAATTTTATTAGCTTCAGTTTTCATCAAACCTCCAAAGATAAAGATTCGAAACTATAGCGAAAAATTCGGGTAATTACTCCTTTTAGGTACATATTTTTTTCACCTCAGTTTTGAATCCGGTAAGGATCCGAAAGCATAGCGAAAAATGCCAATAATAACGCCATTGTGACCGCTACCGGCAAAGAAGCCTGATATATGACACTTTAACGTTGGCTAAACTGTAATACCCACTTCCCCAGCCAACATATGTACGCTAATGTGTAGCATATCTGTTTCCTTCGCCACCCTTCCTGCCTGTATGTGACATGTTAGTCAACGTGTGCCAACCGCAACTGTTCCGTCCTACACCGCTGCTCCGTCCCACTGTTCCGACTGTCCTCACTTATCCGAAATAAAAATCTGGCTTGCCAGTGCACGAGACGCGGCTCCGGCCAGGGGGAATTTTAATGAAAATAATTCCGTGTCGGTTCCTTCGATGTTATTTCTATTTGGAACGGTTGAAAGTTTCCTCTTTTATTCGGAGCTAAATGGCCTCTGACGTGTATACAAGGAAATATTTAAAAGCACCGCGAAGGAGTGGAACTGTAATTAGAATAACTTGACACGCATCTTTCTTCTTTAAGTAATATAACAGCGGCGTCCACTAATTTCGTTAATGTTTTTAATTTGGTTTTCTACATTTTTTTTATAGTATCCCACCGAATATGTAGTCCAGTAACTTTTATGTTTAGGTTTTAAATTGCTTAGTTAAGCTACATGTCCAAATTTCATTAGTCTATATCAATAGTTATAATAACCACTTAACGACTTGCCCCACGTTGTGCGCCAAAATCTTTATGTATGAGGAAGGAAATTTTATGCCAGTTTTGATCACGAGATTCCCAAACTTTCACTCACACAAATAAACGAGTTAGCTGACTACTCACGAACGCGGGAGAATATACAGTTCTTATATTATACAGGGTGTCCCATAAGCACATGATCAAAAAGGTACTGCGACATTATTTGGCTCAAAAGAAGACGAAAAGGCCTGAGCATCAATAAAAATAAAATGAATTAACTCCAGCGACCAAATAAAAAGTTCTGGTAATTCTTGTACCAAGACACTCAAGAATTTACCACTAGCCCAAGGCAGATGGACGCGGTTGCTTTATCAAAACATTACTTAGGAGTTTTACTTAGGAACAAGTCCACAGCAGGTTTCATTAAAATCCATCGTAACATTCTCCAGATATTACAAAAAACATATTTTTTTTTTCAAGAACTTTGACAGTCAATAGCAGAGGAACCAGACATTTTTTTCTTAATAAAAGTTAGGTCAAATCGTCTTCTTTTGAGCTAGAGAATGTCGCAGTACATTTTTGATCATGTGCTTATGGGACACCCTATATATTTTTTAAAAATACTTCATTTTCCTAATGCAGCATCCGTGTGTAAAATATTTCGAATAATTTATATTCAATAAAAATGTAGTATAATGCTTTTTTTCTAAGATAAAATTTGATTTTAAAAATGTATTTATATAATTATTGTTTGAACAAATTTTGATTGTTTAAACAAATTGAATACAATGTACGGATGAAAACTATATAAATTTGAATAATATTCATTAATAGAATAAATACATATACGAGAAAAATAAAGCAAATTAAAAAGTAGTAATTATCAATACGTTAATAGGTCGATAATTAACAATCATTCGCATTTGAAAATGCGATATTTGGACTTTTCAGCTCGAGAGACATCGATTTTAAAACAAAACATCAAAATCGGACCACTAGAAACCGAGATAATCAAAATTTTTAAGCGCGCCGCTATTTTGAACGCGCGATTTCAATTTCGAGTCGGTCGGAGTAGCCGAGCTCTCGACCCCCCACCACTACCTCCCATACATTTTTCGTGAATTTCATGCTCGGTCCAATAGTTTTAATCGACATTTTAAATGGGTTGCATAAGGGCGCAAATTTTGAAAATTTACTCCCGGAAAGTACTCGGAATGACAAAGGTATTTGTTTAAAAAACAGCCCTCCAGACTTCGTAGTTACGCCATAAGTGCCGGTCAAACTTGATCGACTATAACTCTGGAACCAATTAATGAATCATCACTTTTTTTTTTAAAAAAAGAAGCATCTTTCCGAGTACTTAAAAACATAAATTAAAAAAAATAATTATAACGAATTTATTAAGTTATTCTATTTGTTTATAAGCGCAAAAATTACGCATATCTTCAAACAATTACTACGGCTCTTCTAATTAACGGATTTCAATTTTTCTGGACGCATTTTAAAGTATGAGTGCCGTTTTTTATGTGATAAAATTTTCAAGTATCTAGTAGTCTTAATTTAGGCACAATTAAGTTTGCAAAAATTTCAATTTTTTTCAAAAATCTGAATTGCAAAATTATTACTAGAAAACTATCGGACCGATTTTAACGAAAATTGGTGTGATGTTTTATTATATCAAAAATATTTTTTTGGCCAAGTATGAAGATCCTACCT
>NW_019419766.1:0-4761 GCF_000390285.2 Anoplophora glabripennis
TATCGATAAATTAGCTTGATGCCCATTTGTTTGAAGGTTCTTCAAAGAATTATATTGCCCCAAATTATGAATTTCCCTTCAACTCATAACCTATTGCCATCATTACAACACGATTTTATTCCAGACAGGTTCTACGTTCTACTGCTACCAATCTATTGGTAGCAATAGTCAAGTTTGAATAAGTGGTTCCCTACAATTGATCTTGAGAATCCTGTTATATGTTCTTTACTTAGACTTCTCCAAAACTTCTCTCTTTTTCGAGAAAGCCCCCAGACAAATTCCTCGTAAAGCTTGATGATTTATTAACTCAAGGACGACTAAACTTGTGGATTCAATGCTATTTAAGCAATAAAACGTTCTATCAGGTCCAGTTTGGTGTACCGCAAGGCTCTATTTTTCGCCCACTTCTGTTTTGTGTTGTATTTAACAGACCTTGATTACTTTCTAACTATTCCTCATAATTTTTATGCAACGATACGCAAATATAAAGAAATCCTTAGGAACACCGGCCCACAAAAAAAAGTGGTCTGTACCTTTGATTTGAAATTTGATGCAATAGGCTCTATGTATTTTAACGTGAATCGGAGTCTGAAGTCCGTTAAGCTCAAATGTCCCCAAAATTGAGAGTAATTGGATAAAATTGTAAAAAATCGCCGAAAATCACGTTAGTGAGAGCGAAAAAATTCGAGAAATTTGTTCTGACTTGATCAAGAGGGTTTCTTAAGTACATATTTTGATGTGATGAATCCAAATCTGAAGTCGTTTAAGCTGCACCCTTCCCCAAGATGGGGCAAAAATCGCAAAATAATAGCATAGAATCATCAAAAGTACCGAAAAATCGCCAAAAATCACAATAGTGAGCGCAAAAAAATTCGAATATCTCTTTTTGACCATGATTAAATGTGTTTCTTATGTATTTTAATACGCTGAATTCGAGTCCGAAGTCTATTAGTTGTATCTCCCACAGATTTTGCAAAAAAAAATATGCAAAAATAGCTGAAAATGGCAAAATCATATTAAATGAAAGTCCAAATTACCTTCTTTCAATTTCGTATCTCGGAAACTTCTCAACTAAATATTGCAATGAATCAGAACAGACAGAAGAGAAAGGGGACACAATTGCATAGGCATAGACCATTCGAAGAGAGAAGAGTTCGCTACAAAGGAAGAAAAGTGTCAGAGCAACATCAAAGAAAGCCTGCTTCGAGACGAATTTATTTGGAAGTAATTCATATCGATGATATTTATTCAAGATTTTTTGGGATTCATGATTTTCATTTTCTTTGCGATATTTTGCGATTTTTGCTAAATTTTTGGATAATGAGGCTTAACAGACTTTAGACTCAAATTCGACTCGACAAAATTTATGAGAACACTTAATCCAATCTAGAAAACCTCTTTCTAAATTTTTTCAATCTCAATAAGATTTTTGCCACTTTCAGTTATTATTTTGTGTTTTTTTGCAAAATCTGTGTGAGGATACAATAATAGACTTCAGACTTGAACTCAGCGTATCAGAATACATAAGAAACACGCTTGATCAAGGTCAGAAACAATTTTTTCGAATTGTTTGCCCGCACTAAAGTGATTTGTAGCTGTTTTTGGTGATTTTTCGCTATTAATAATAATAATAATATCTCTACTCCTCATTCTAACTACTAGAATTAGCCCAGAAGTCAGAGACTTGTGCGGGAGAGAAGACGGCATATTATTATTACGCAGGCCACATTTGCGCCCAGGAACGACTTATGTTGGTAGGCCCCAACCGCCATTCAGTGCAGGAATGAGGGAAACCTGGAACCTCATTAATTAGGGGAGTGATCAAATGCCAACCGGTGTCAATCTCTCACATTGACCCAAGCCAACATTCTTCCACTCTACCATACCTGCATAGAGGGTGCCAATCCTCCGTACAAGCATAGCTAATCTACGGTCTACCGGCCACGGGATTCGAAACCCGAGCAAATCGACACATCGATTTAAGTACTGACGCCTTAAACCGTGCGGCTATCGACCGATCGATATTATATTGCTATTTTTACAAAATCTGGGGGATGCAACTTAAATGATCTCATATTTGGATTCAACATATCAAAATACATAAGAAACCTTGATCAAGTTCGGAATAAATTTTTTCGAATTTGTTTGCTCTCACTAACGTGATTTTCGGCGATTTTTCACCATTTTTTGCCAATTACTTAAAAGTTTGGGGGTGCTTGAGCTAAATGCACAACAAATTTGGATTCGGCAGGTCAAAAAACATAAAGCCTATTGGGTAAAATCAAAGGTACAGACCACTTTTTTTTTGTATGCCGACCGGTGTAATCTTAAAGAAATTGAATGTTGGCGCAATAATTAAAACTTTAGTCGAAAGGATCTGTCTATTTATGCAAACTATAAAATTACGTCCACACTGTTTGCAAACAATTTTTAAACAATTATACAGTTTTTATACTTGTTCTTGTATAGATCTGGACCAGGCTTAAACATTTCCGACATTTATTTAAAAGTATTTGTTTGTGAAAATTTTTTGTAGGTCTAGACTAGGCTTTACACAGCTACAATAAGCGCCGCCATGTTCTAAGGAAGTAAATTGGGGAGGCGTACAAAAAAAGTGAATCGGCAACTCGTTCTATAACCGTACTGATAACTGTGATCGGAACACAAGGAATCATTACAAGAAAAAAAGATAACAATAAACCGTGAAGTCTACCGGAATCACACGACGCACCGAGACAAAAAACAGCTCACCTAATTCACAGCTAATTCATCACCGCTTCCCACCCGAAGCGGTCTATCATTACACACTCGTTTTTTCCTACACATGTTCCGAATATGTCACGCGATGCCTCGAAAAAAAAAGGGAACTAAATGTAAAACAAATTGTACGTCATTAAAATTTTGCGCTCGGCGACTCCAAATTGATAATAAATGACAATAATGAAACGGGGGCGGACCGAGCATGGGGGACAGGAAGTGGCCGAGTCGCGGCCTGCTTGGTTATTATTCGTACCTACGGGACGGTGTCCGTCAGTCATGTGGTCGGTCGGTGTTTTCACTTGACGGTGACACTTTTCGTGCACCGGGAAAGCATGTATTTAACTTGGGGGTAGGTACGGTCTCGGCAGGCAAAGGAAATAGGTCCAGGACCGGCTTCAGAGGAAGGCCAACCCCACAGGTGTATGAATGCAATATCATTAGGAGTTTCTAATAGCAAATCCTAATGTATTTTAAGCAGCGTTGGCCTTTTGATGAACGCGGTTGGAGAAAGTTTTTAATTCATGACAACTCCAATCAAGAGATTGTGTTTTAAGTGTATATGGGCAGATCTGATTTACCAAACATTATTTTTCAACTAAGTCTACTTGTAGACATTTTTGCAAGTTCAAGACATAAAGATAGAATGTAGCTTTGAAAAACATGTTAAATCGTTGTCAAAAACAATAGATTTTACTGTTAAATATAGATCATTAATACATAAAATAAAAGGAAGAGGCCCAAGGTTGGATCCTTGGGGTACACCAGAAGTATCTGTCAAAGTATTAGATTCGAAACCATTGTACGAAACATGCAGTTTGCATTGTGAAAGACATGATCTGTAAAAACTGAGTAATCTATCACTAAAACTCAAATGATCTATTAAGAAGTCTGTATACAGGGTGGTCCGAATTGTATGCAGGAAACTTCGAGGGCAGATAGATCTCTTTAAAATAATAGGTGTTTGCCTTATAAACATAGGTCTGGAACAGCCTCGTTTTAGAGATACAGGGTGTTGAAGTTATTAAAAAAAAATCATTTTTTGTTTATATCTCCGGAATCTATTAACCGATCTCAATAAAATTTGGTACAGATAATGTATGACAATAGGCCTCGCATCCTCTAAAATATAAGCTCTCAAGGATCGACCAGTGGTGTACAACTGGACAAGATCACCCCTTTTTTATAAAAACAACCTACGCCACTGTATTTTTTACAAGCTATTGTAACGCATTTATATTCTAATGTACAAAATACGTAAAAAAGGTAACTTGAATTTTTTCCCTAAAGTTCACCGTTCTCAAGTTATTCATACCAATACAATCCCCTTGTGGCAGATATTTCTAACCATAATATAACAAGAATATTTATGTTTATGCTTAAAAGTAAGTGCAATTTATAAGCACATCAACAAAATTCTTCACACTCGTCGCATTCATCTTTTTGGATTAAAACGATATTTGGAAAATCACGACAGCACAATGAAAGGCACAGAAATGGAATTTTAAGAACATTTGACGACGATCCTCGGCTAAGTACACGAAGAACGTCTCGGCAACTTGGGGTGAGTAAATCGAAAATTTGAAAAGTTCTACGTAAGGATGGCAGAAATCCGTACCGTTCACAACCTGTGCAAAATTTGCTTCCGGGAGATGCAGAGACACGCTTGAATTTTTATCAGTGGTTGTTTGAATTCTTACTAGAAATACTTTGGACCGATGAGGCTACGTTCACAAGGCGGCGAGGGGTATAATTTTCACAATCTGAATATTTGGTCACAAGAAAATCCTCTAAGCCCTAAACCCTAAGCTGTTTTTTTGTTAACCGATCATATTGGAGTGAATTAACGTAGCTGTTTTTTTATTAACCGATCCCATCGGAGTGAATTAACAAACCGGATATTTTTTAATCAACCTATCCTACCGGAATGAATTAACTTAGCTGTTTTTTTATTAACCTAACCTACCGAAGTGAATTAACAAACATAATATTTTTTAATCAACC
>NW_019419766.1:5588-7752 GCF_000390285.2 Anoplophora glabripennis
TAAATCGAAAATTTGAAAAGTTCTACATAAGGATGGTAGAAATCCGTACTATTTACAACCTGTGCAAAATTTACTTCCGGGAGATGTAGACACACCTGAATTTTTGTTAGTGGTTGTTTTAAAGTCACAACATAATCCAGAATTCTTACTAGAAATACTTTGGACCGATGAGGCTACGTTCACAAGGCGAGGGGTAGTGAATTTTCACAATATTTGGTCACAAGAAAATCCTCGTGAAATTCGGATAAGATCTTTTCAACGAATTTTCTGGCTCGGAATAATTCGGACTTTATTTCTTGTCACCCCATCTAAATTCCCAGCATTTCTAAACTTTCTAGAAAACCATCTATTTGAATTATTAGAGGATGTTCCATTAAATATACCACAAAATAGCTGGATACAAATGGATGGTGCTCCTGCGCATTTTAGGAGAATAATACAATAATGGCTTAAAAATTATATGGGGCGATGGATAGGTTGAAGACCAAATGCCAATGTCAACCATAATGGTGCAGAGAATCCAGTCTCTTGGCCAGCCAAATCGCCAGATCTAAACCCCCTGGACTTCTACGT
Organism: Anoplophora glabripennis; assembly: GCF_000390285.2. Taxonomy (NCBI): domain Eukaryota; kingdom Metazoa; phylum Arthropoda; class Insecta; order Coleoptera; family Cerambycidae; genus Anoplophora; species Anoplophora glabripennis. The sequence goes on from NW_019419766.1 coordinate 6,162, forward strand.
TTGGGGTTACCTATCTGAAAAGTAAAGTTTACTCTACTCCACCACAACTACTGCAGCGAATAGAAGAGGGGTGTAATGAATTAAAAGAAAACCACCACATGATATTAGTTAGGTAATTCCATTAATCATTAATAGAAATTGTCAGAAATGTATCGATGTGGATGGTTCGCATTTTGAACAATTGCTGCAAATACGTAACGTTAATTTCATTTCTTGTTTAATTGTCGTTGCTTGGTAAATGTATTTTTATTATTATTTTCATTTAAATTGTCCTTATTTGTAAAGATAGTGGATTAAGCCTCCAGGAGAAACTAAAATACACTAGGAACACTACCTCACAGGTGATGTGGAAATAATTTTGTTGATCTGCTTACAAATTGCACTTTTAAGCATAAACATAAATATTCTTGTAATATTATTATACAGTATTAGTTTAAAGTGTCTGCCACAAGGGGATTGTATTGGTATAAATAACTTGATAACGGTGAATCTTTGGGAAAAAATTCAAGTTACCTTTTTTACGTATTTAGTGCATTAGAATATAAATCCGTTACAATATGTTGTAAAAAATACAGTGGCGTAGGTTTTTTTATGAAAAGGGGGCGACCCCTGTCAAGTTGTACACCACTGGTTGAACCTTTAGAGGTCATATTTTAGGGAATGCAAGGCCTACTGTCATACATTATTTGTACCAAATTTTAATGAGATCGGTTAATAGATTCCGAAGATATAAACAAAAAATCATGTTTTTTTAACAACTTCAACACCCTGTATCTCTACATTTATCAAATATACAGTGTGTTCCCGAGTGGGGTACTGCACTGTTGTAAACTTTTTTATTGTTGATTAGTCGAAAAAAAGTTATCCTTGATTAAAAGTTTTGCTTATCTTGGGAATCCATGGGCAGTAACTAAATATGTAATAAAACATACAGGCCGTCCAAAATATTTCAAAATGTGAAATTTTCCTAAGCAAAGTACCATTAACTTTTGTTTTCGTTAAAAACTGTACTTAACAAAGTTGTTCGGTAACTCAAGAGATGCTTAAATACGGGAGTTTAGTCAAAAAAGAGGAATAATTTTTGCATATTGCAAATAAAAAGGCCGCAATTTTAAACTATCTTATCATCAACCCGAAAATTGTTCTACCAAGCTATTTTTACATTATATTAAATTTAAAATAAAATTTTACTTATTTTTACCAATTTTTCTCTGCTTTAAGTGAGATAGTTAAAAAGCGCATCGTCTTTTTTGCAAAATGTGATTACCTATTATGTATTCTTTTTTGATTAAACCCGGTTTTGACTTTCTCGGACAACTTTTTAAATACAGTTTTTAACGAAAACAAAAAGGCACTTTGCTTAGAAAAACTTTCACATTTTGAAATTTTTTGGACACTATACAGGGTGTACCATTTAACACTCCCGCTGCCAATATCTCCGAAATGAAGAAATTTATTTTAGTTCCGATAACTGGGGTTGTTAGGTCCCTCAAATAGCTTCAAATTGCAGTTAGAATTGTTAATTCAAATCTTTTTGTATAGATGGCGCGGCAATACTAAAAAATTTTTTGATTCCTGGAACGTGGAACTG
>NW_019419767.1:0-7759 GCF_000390285.2 Anoplophora glabripennis
ATATATAATAATTATATTGTACATAGTTTACATACAATACATTTTTGAACGCGTACGCATCTTTACCTGAATTTGACGCGCAATATCTCCGATGTTCGAGGTCTGTAGGTTCGCAGTGTGTACAACTACTAGTCAATTATTAGCGCTGTTGCCACATCTACACAGTCTTTATGCGTTCATTAAATATAATTTAAAACTACTTAAATATGATATTTTTGTTGTTAATTAGTCAATATGTATGTGCATATGAGTAGATTTTTTTGCTATATAGAATGTTTATCGCAAATAATTTCAATAGAATTTAATGTTTTCAAATTGGCAGCGTGCTTTAGTCTCATAAGAAAAGCATAGGACCCCCTGCGCTCCTCACTTCCCTCGGCCCCGATATACCTCCTTAAACGTGCATTCGTTCTATCGAGCGGAAGTAAATCAGTGTTTGCTGTCATTTCTAACGTGGTCGCTCTTTGACATTTGAATCGCTTTCACTCGTTTTGGTTTGAGTTTTAACATTTTTTTGTACCTTTTTAGTGGATAGTAACAAACATTTTTGCCAAAATGGTATACAAATGCACTAATAACGAAAGTTTAATTCTTGGAGAATGGTGGTTTTAAGGACTAGCACGCATTACACTATTGGTATCATGCAGANTTTTAATATATTTAATGGTTTATAAAAACATCGTAATCATTACCTAGCAATATTTAGGGTTATATAAAGTTTTCTTTACTTGATTAATATAATTAGTAATAGGTACTTGAGACAAAAGCATTTGTACGGAATAACAAAGGAACATAAATATTTCTCAGCAAACGTTATATCTAAAAAATTAGTTAACACGAACGGTGAGTAATAATGTAATTTCTATCACAAAACCTTCAAAATTGTATTAAACATTTTCTTTGACTTGGACGAGAAATGGGCGCGAGTGTCATTTCATTTCTTTAAAACTAAATTAACATAATTCTCGTTGTTTTACCAGTTCACATGATTTACGGATTTTAAATAAAAGATACAAATCTTCGCGAGGATAATACCATATATTTGCTATGTATAATAATTATATTGTACATAGTTTACACACAATACAATTTTGAACGCGTACGCATCTTTACCCGCGCAATATCTCCGATGTTCGAGGTCTGTAGGTTCGCAGTGTGTACATTATTAGCGCTGTTGCCACATCTACATAGTCTTTATGCGTCCATTAAATATAATTTAAAACTACTTAAATATGATATTTTTGTTGTTAATTAGTCAATATGTATGCTATGTGCATATGAGTAGATTTCTTTGCTATATAGAATGTTTATCGCAAATAATTTCAATAGAATTTAATTTTTTCAAATTGGCAGCGGACTTTAGTCTCATAAGAAAAGCATAGGACCCCCCTGCGCTCTTCACTTCCCTCGGCCCCGATATACCACCTTAAACGTACATTCGTTCTATCGAGCGGAAGTAAATCAGTGTTTGCTGTCATTTCTAACATGGTCGCTCTTTCACTCTGTTTTGGTTTGAGTTTTAACATTTTTTTTTACCTTTTTAGTGGATAGTAACAAACATTTTTGCGTAAATGGTACAGATGCACTAATAACGAAAGTGTGGACATAAGTTTAATTCATGGAGAATGAGAAGTGGTTTTAAGAACTACTACGCAATACACCATTGGTATCATGTAGACATATCGTCATGATGACAAAGAGCGACTGTCAGGGGAGAACACAACTTGGTCACTTGATTGGAGTTATTTTTAAATATTTTTCACTGGTTCACATTTAAGAAGTATGTTTGGAATAATTTTGCTGTAAAGTTTAATTGTAACGTTTGATAGGTAAAATACTATGTCCCAAATAAAAAAGAATATAAGTTTATATTAAAAAAATATTTTTTTAATTGTGTTAACAGGTATTCTAAAATCATAAATGGATACATTAAATCTAATTAGTTACTTAGAGACAAACCTGTTTATTTTGTTTATTTTTTTTTAATTCGAACAAAGCACATGATTTGTGGTGATGGTTTACCGCACTGTAACTGGCATAAATGTAAACAGCCGATTACTTTAATAGAAAGTAATTGTTTTTTCAGTGTAGAAAATATTATTGCCGTTTCTTCTAATTTCGCAGCATTATCTACATTTAAAACACTAACACATTTACTGACTAGGTTACGAATGCCATCACCATTGCCACTTGATAGGGCATTATCCCGCGGTAAATTAGAAAATAACGACTTTATAAATTAAAACAATAAGATTCTCATTAACTTTAAGCAAGTACATGGTTCCCCTCGACTATTCAACGACCTAGGGCTAGTTATGACGTGCATCAAGCAATATAAACCTGACGTTAATTGCAACATTATGATTTATTTTGTCCCGTCAAAATTTCTTCATGTGAAATATCGATTCAAATTGCAAATTCATCCGGTTAGGCGCCGATTACGCCAAATTCGGCACCGTTAACCGTTTCGGTTTTAATGACACCTCCGGTCGATATATCCTGCACGTTCTTTCTCTTGGAAGGATACATTAGTATGCATCTGGGCCATTGAGAAATTAATTTGTCTATAGCGAAATTTATCTTAAGGCAGATCAATATGTGTTATATTTGAAAACTCGTGACTCAATATATTCTGATAGTGACTCTTCCGAACAAAATAATATAAAGAATTAATTCGTCTTCCGACTACACGATATTTCATTATTATTAATTGATAAAAGTGGGAACCAATGTAAGAAGTCGATTAGTTTTCAGATTCGTGTCGTTTAATAGCATTAAAAAACAATGATAGGACAAGAAAATCCATGTAAACTATAAAAATGTTGAAATATAAGGGTTCCTTTAATTTTTCGCGGTGAAAAATCACGAAAAACATGGGGATGTAATCATCGGAATGTAGCTTTCCTGTTTTGTCGAGAATTTTGTAAAAATACTCAATAATTATGATTTAATTCATGTGTTAATAGTTTCATAAAAGCATTCTGCGGGGTGTGATTATGTTTATAATACCATACGCGATTTTCTGTAGATTCAACAAGCGTGTAAAGTTCAGGAAATATCGTGATAAACATAGGAAATAAAAATATGCGTTTTTTTGCTTATTCTGAATGTATTGTCAGCTTGTAAACAGTCTTATACCCTGAAGAAAACTTGTATAATCGGAACAGTGAAGAGATATTGTTTCTATATTGCTTAGATTTTTCTAAAGCCCTCGTTCAAAAGACTGCTATAAATTAATGGAAAATTGCACATAAAAACTCATTTATCAATATTTCTGTAGGCGTAGAGGTTATTATTTAGAAAGGTGCTGACCCATTTAATTTTGTCTCATTATTGCCGCTATTTCCTGTATTTTAATAATCAAGTTTCTGGTATTTATGGAGGTAATTTATTTAAAAATGTTTCTTTATTTCTAATTAAACATTTGTTTTCCTAGTTTTCAGTCCTTATCAGATATGTATTAGGGTGACCCAAAAAAAAAAAACGAATATAAAATAAAAATTTCCAAAATCGTCAAAAATTGATATTTTTTTAAATTTTTCTTCTCGTTATTTTATCATTTCATTCTGAAAATTTCAAATCGATATTTTAATTTTTAAAGGTCACTCATAATTATTTTAACTTTAAAAATAGTGTACCTAAAATGTTTTCGATCGACCTCNATTAAGCTCTATTTAATCTTTAGCGACCTCTAAAAAATTTTTTTGAGCTGATTTTTTGAGGGGGCTCTTAAAACATGATAAAATAACATATTTTCACAAGACGCCAAAAAATATATTTGTTTTTTTTTAGGCCACCCCAATGTATGTTTAATTTTAGAAAAAAATATATTTTAATAATCACGTTTTGTTTATAATGGAAATTCACATAAAAATTAGGTTTTTTATAGAAAAATTATTCTAATAATTAATTTATAAAGTATCAATGTCATCATGTTTAGTTATCTCGATTATTAAGAGTTTTTGATATAAATCTTCAGATTAAGATATTCGATATAATTTGTTTACTTTTTAATTTATTGGAGATGATATTTGAAGGATAAATAAATCGAGATAAGAAAACTTGATTAACATAAATACTTTTTGCATACAGAATACATTTTTCTGTACCCACTAACTTACAACACTGGTACGATGAAAACTTTTTTGGAAGAGCAAGATACCCATTTTTTTAATGTTTCTTTGTATACCATTGACTACATATACTCTGATTTTGCGATTTTGGGCGAGATCTGACGATAAATTTTGGAACCTTCCCTCAGAAAATCTGCCACCCTGTACAGTTCATTTGTTTTTAGTCAACAATAACTTCTTTACTTTTTGAAGTAATTAGAACCACATATTTTTGAAAAGCATGAGAAGAATCTCCTTTTCGCTAGTTAGGTTTCCATTACAATAAACAGAGTGTAACTGTAACACAATGAACTGTCCAAAATGAAGGTGCATTCTATGTGCAAATTTATACGAATTAAATTAAAAAGTATTATTTATGTAATTCTTAATTTAATTAGTTCCGCAAAATCTTAATATCATGAAGTTATCGAGTCGTTAGTGACTTTGCAATGTCCCTTAATTGGCACTTGGCGACACACCTGAAAGGAAGCTCAGTTTTTTAAGTTTTGCCCGAGAACTAATCCAATTCCAATAATTTGTTTTTTTGCTGAACTGCAAGATGTTTATTTATTTGTATTTTCAATTCACTTATCCAATTAATTATCTCTGTGGGTATAAGACATTAATTGGACTTGACCTGAAACCTCGGAACAGTGGTAATTATAAATAATTACATGAATTAATTAGGGATATCTTTCAGCTGCATCGGGAGGTTAATTTGAAAAAAGGCGATAACGCCGTTAATTCATTGTTACTTCGAAATATTGGAAGTACTGAAATGTCATAAAAACAAATTTAATAATCGTATATTACATACACTTCAAAATCAAATTTGAATATATTTTTCTCATTTTTAAATCACCATAGTTATTTATCTATTTATTTATATTATTTTAATAGTACTGTTAGTAGTCGATGTCATATGTATTGAAATTTTGCCAATTAAAGTCTGATTAGGAGATGTATTACAATTAAATTAGTAAAAATTTAAGTTATGGAAAGAAATCTAAGGTCAGAGCAATTTGAACGTGAAATCTTCATCAGAATCAACATCCACATACAGATTTTTACTATCTTCATTAATGGTCAACCTTAAATATACGGGATGTGGCAGTTTCTGATGTAAAATCGGTTCTGTGACTGATGAAACGTCTTCATATTTAATTTTAAGTTTTTTTAATTAAAATCGGCAGTATTTGTCATACAGAAACAATCATTTTCGTGATCCACACCATTAGTGATCTAAATTGTAGATAAACTTTTTCTCCCGATGCCCAACATATTAGAATATCCTGTTCACAGAAAATATATAGCGCCCGTTTTTTGTCTTGATGACTCACTGACAATCCAAAATAATGCAGATATACTGTTTTAAGATATTTCGATGTAAGTCTTTCTTTTTTGCAAATATGAATTGTTCACAAACGTAACAAAAATGATAAGGACTTAATTTACACAATCTATTTTTATCAAAAATAAAACCATTTTCTTTCACAAAAACTTTAGAAAATTTAATTTTAAAAAAATTTTTAAACTATCTTTTATCTGTAAAAAATAACAGAATAAGAAAATACGGTTTCCAATCGAGGTATATAAAAACTGTTAGAATAGAAGTTAAAAATAATTATAAACTCAAAAAGCAAAAGCAAAAAATTGAGGGAGCAGGAAAATGTTCAGTTTTTTTAATTATTTTTGAAAGGCTGTAGCTTCGCGTTATTTTTATTTTTCTCGCAATTTCGCGTTAAATACTCATCAAATATCTAAAAAAAATCAATTTTGAAAAAAAAATCAGTTTTGAAAAAAAACCAAATTTGTTCGTTATTGTTTCACAATGACACATTGAATACTTATCAAATGTCGAAAAAACATTTTTATTTAAACACATTTTTTTTTCGACATTTGAAACATGAAATGTGAAATTGTAAAAAAGGTAACGCAAAAATATTTGAAAAATTCGATTTTTTTTTATTTTGAACTTTTTTTCGTTATTTGATGAGAATTTAACGCGAAATTGTGAGAAAAATAAAACAAAAATTGTTTGTTTCATCTCAATCACCATTAATTTTTGTTTAAGAAGCAGTAAACCTGATCCTTTAACTTTTTATAAAACTTTGACGATTCAGTAAAAAAAAAACGGTGCTACCGATCGATTTCAATATTTATAAGCTTCATAGGTATGTATTGAGCTAAAAAAAATCCTAACAAACATTGATACTTTTCGTAATATTTACAAAGCAGTCGTTGATTTTCCAAAACAGCAGAAAAAGTAATTTTTTGCACTTTTTTAAATTAATACTGAGTACATACAGAGTGGGCTATTAGTGTGAGAATGTATAATAACTCCTTTGTTACTCATAATACAGAAAAAAGTTTATACAAAAGTTGTACAGAATCAAGAAACCTAAACTACAAAATTAATTTGAAACATTCAGAGCGATGAGTAAAAATGGGACACGCCAAATAATACATTATTTAAATGGAACACTCTGTATATTTTTAAACATGGATTTCCGAGAAAATTCTATATATGGCATATAAACAGTTAAAGTTTATATGCCATATATAAAGTTGTTAGTTTTTAAGATATAGCAACATTTCTGAAAAAAATTAATTTTATTATTTTAGAGAATACCACAAATAAATATTAACTCATAAAATTAACTCAAAATGGAATGATAAACTATGAACTGACAACTTGACACAATGTGACAGTTTTTTCCAAAGCCATCTCGTGTGACCTAAAATCTCTCTATCTTAAAAACTAACAACTTTAGGTGTAGAACATATTTAATAAAAGTTGAAGTGGACTGATATGTGAACAAAATAGAACAATAAAATACAGGGTGTTCCATTTGAAAAATTTTAGAAAATTAAGTTTGAACTTTCTAAAATTGCCCTTTATAAAATATAGATATTAGCTAACATAGTCATTGCCTAACTCTGTCAAATATTTTTACTCCAAGTGCTAAAAGTTAATACAACTTCTTCCAGATCATGTTTTTTCCAAAATTCGAAGAATTCTCTACATAACTTGGCAACCCCGCACTAAAATGTTAAACTGTTTATATTGCCATATATAGAATTTTCTCAGAAATCCATATTTAAAAACAAACAGGGTGTTCCATTTAAAAAATATAATATTTGGCGTGCCCCGTTTTTACTCATCGCCCTGTATGTTTCAAATTAATTTCGTCCTTCAGGTTTTTTGATTCTGTATAACTTTTATATACACTTTTTTCTGTATTATTAAAAACATGGGGAGTTATTTTACTTTCTCACCCTAATGGCTCACCCTGTATAAATAAAAATGTCTTTTCTCAAACATATGAAAAGGCGCTTGAAGAGGATTGATTCAAATTTCCAAAACCCTCCTTCCGTGCGGTGTACGATCATTAGCTCACGAGATATCGATGACAAAAAAAAAAGCTTGACTTTTCACTCAATAGCCGATATCTTAATGAGAAATAATCATACAAAAAATAAAAAAACCAAATTGAATCTGAGGAATCAGGCTAATGACCCTGACATTAAGCCAAAAAATTTTTTTTTGAACCCATGGGCAGTTTTGAAAAAAAAAGTTTTTGCCTTGCATTATTTCTGTTGACTGCGCCGAGAGTGAAATTTTTCATCTCAAGATTTCAAACCAA
>NW_019419768.1:0-705 GCF_000390285.2 Anoplophora glabripennis
TTAAGATGGTGCATTTTATTTTTCTTAAAAAAATGAAATAATAGTTGAAAAAACAGAAAATAACAAAAAATAAAAATATTTCATGAAAAATCCGTGAAATTTATTGTTAAATAAAGTTTAATAATGCACAAAAAAATTCTTTTTTGTTTAATAAACCATCAAAGAATTAAGTTAATACCGTAAAAAAAGTAAATAAAGCAAAATCCAAGCGAAAAATATTTTTTTTATTTATAGTAATGTGGAAAATTGTTATAACAGCAAAAAAATTACGTTTTTTGATGAATTGATTTAATATTCATTGTGAATATAAGTTCCCTTATTGATGTAGACACATATATGAGTTTGGGTGACGAAGCTATGCAGTGAGCAGTGAGCACACCAAATATTTTTTTGTTACTTACAGTTTTAATTATTTTAAAAGCGTTTTTTCGTTTTTAGGAATTAAATAATTATTATTATAAATGGTATAAGAATATGATTTTTATGTTTTCGAGTAAGCTGCAGTTATCAGTGTGTTAAAAAGTGTATTATTCACATATTTTGTCCATTTTGAGGTTATACTCTAGTACACTTGTAATTCTTTAATGCAATATTATTACTTAATATTACAAATAATCTTCAGTTTGCATTTAAGGTATTTATATTCGTTTTCTTTTATGCTAAACCTGTAAATGTATGAGTTTAATATTTATATATGAATATTGA
>NW_019419768.1:3313-5867 GCF_000390285.2 Anoplophora glabripennis
CGGAGGCTCCAAAAGTTATGAACTTTAAGCCTCTGTACAGGCGTTAATTTTCAACCAAACATGATTCTGAAAGCGTCATTGTAATCTTAAAGACGTAATTAAGCGACCTATTAAAAAATATCACCGTTTTTTGACATTAATATTCTCAAATTGTGCATTAAAAAACCGTGCGCTTTTCGCTTATAAACAATTTGAATAACATTGTTGCTATTTAAGCTATCTCACTGAAAATAGATGCAATGGATAGCTGGCAAAAAATTCAGTTTTAAAATAAAAAAAGTACCATCTACGACCAGCAGGTCAGGATAAGACTTTTTTTTAAATCGTAGCGCAATTGTTTATAAATATTAAGACTTGAATTTTTCGCAAAATACAGTTTATGACGTAAACTACGATTTCCCGTGAATTGCATTGAAAAATGTGGAAAATTAACGACTCACGAGCCCTTTAAAGAGAAGGTACTCGCTAAGTAAACTGTCCGGCGGCCGGCGGCGTGGTGGTGGGGGAAGTGCGCGCTGTAAATTTTGCAATATCTCGGCTTCTATTCATCGTAGAAACTTATTTTTTTTTTAAACTGGGGTAGCTCGACGAAAAAATAACAATGGGCATATTTACGAATTCGTAGAATAGCCCTGAACCCCAGAAAAAATGCATCTTTTATAATTAATTTTTTTTAATTTACAAAAATGTCACAAAAATTATTGTTAAACGAAATATTAATTAAAATTTCAATTTCGGAATTATTTTACTATTATTAAATAAATAAATGAAGCTATCGTTCATTTAAAAAGTTATTTCTTTTACATATTAAGGCAAAGTAAACTTGTTTTTTCAATATTTTGTTAGCTATTTAATTACGATTTAAATGTAAAATTAAAGTAAAAATTCATAAATTATTTTCAAATTATTATTTCTCATAAAAATAGAAAAAATTTTAAATTTTAAATTGTTGTATTATATTGCATTATATCTATTATTGAAAATGGTTGTGATTAATATTTTTTTAATTAATTTTGATTATGTTGCAAAAATTTTTTTGTATAAAATTAGTAATAAATATAATAAAAAAACCCTATATATTAAAATTTCAAGAAGTTAAAATTGTAATTTTATCGACCGCATTATTTTTATTAATATTTTTTAATTTTGAGAATTTTGCAATAAATTCAAATGCTTTTTATTCTTTTTTAAATCTTTTAACAATAAATAATAATTTGAAAATAATTTGTGAATTTTCACTTTAATTTTACATTTAAATCGTAATTAAATAGCAAACAAAATATTGAAAAAACAGGTTTACTTTGCCTTAATATATAAAAAAAACTTTTTAAATGAACGATAGGTTCATTTATTTATTTAATAATAGTCAAATAATTGCGAAATTGAAATTTTAATTAATATTTCGTCTAACAATAATTTTTGTGAAATTTTTGTAAATTAAAAAAAAAATTAATTATAAAAGATGCATTTCTTCTGGGGTTCAGGGCTATTCTAAGTGAGGAAAACAGTTTTTTCACTTTGCATGGAAAACCATCAATAAAAATATGCCCATTGTTATTCTTTCGTCGAGCTACCCCAGTTTTAAAAAAATAAGTTTCTACGATGAATAGAAGCCGAGATATTGCAAAATTTACAGCGCGCATCAATTTGAACTTTTCGCTAAAATTGATGGTTTTCCCTGCAAAGTGAAAAAACTGTTTTCCTCACTTATTTGTTTAAATAGAAAAGTTAGCTAATAAAAGTTTTTGACTCACGAGACGAGAGATGTCTTGTATTATGTTCCTTTAGACAATTTTACAATAATCTAGCGGATAGGACTTTTTTCGAGTAAAAATTTAATTTGCTTGGTCTAATTAATGCAGACAGAGGAAACGTGAATTGCAAATTTGTTTTATTAATAGAAAGTTTATAATGCCAAATGGGTAAAAGTGGCGGTTTCCGTGTTGGGTAACTATTGATTTAAGTAGTTGCGGCATGAATATATGTTTACCGATTGAGTTATCCAATGCAGTCATCGATTATCATTTTAATTTTTAATAAAAAAAAGTGGTTACAATAACATGCTTTTGGTGTTTTGCTGTGAGAATGAGATAATTATTTTAGAAGCCTTTACCCATTTATCTTGTATATTAATTATCTGTGGGATAATGTAAAATATACTGCCATAAAGCAATTAATTGCTGCCTAAATTAGGTACCAGCGAGGAAATACTGTGTAATTTACGTCGGCTTAAATTTCTAATATTAGAATAGGAAAGGAGTCGCGACACTAAGTACCGGTAGAAGCGACAAAGTGTGACCGAACGAAATTTGTGTAGAGCCATTTACACCAGGAAAATTAGCGAAAATAAAAAAGAAACTCGAAAAAAGTCCTATCCGATAGATTATTGTAAAATTGTCTAAAGGAACATAATACAAGACATCTCTCGTCTCGTGAGTCAAAAACTTTTATTAGCTAACTTTTCTATTTAAACAAATAAGTGAGGAAAACAGTTTTTTCACTTTGCAGGGAAAACCATCAATTTTAGCGAAAAGTGACTCTCAGACAGCTTGTA
>NW_019419768.1:6300-7761 GCF_000390285.2 Anoplophora glabripennis
TGAAATAATTAATAAAAATAAATAAAAAAATTAAAATTTAAACACTTTGTATCTCGGAAACGAAGCATATTTCGACCTACTTTTATATGGACTTTTTTCACAAAATAACTTAAGCAAACACCCCCTAAAATATTACGCACTTATTTACAAATACCCTGTATGAGAACACCCTACATTTCATTGCTTTTAAAGACAAAAACTTATCTCTTTTAATCAAAATTATTTGGAGGTATTATTTTATGTTTTGCTAGACTGATGACCAGGTTTTTGTGGTCCAATACATTATTTTTATAAAAAAAAATATGAACTTTTCATTAGAAATACGTTTTAAACACAATAAAAAAAATTAAATTGTTACGCCAACGATTTTACTTAACTTTTGATAGTAACATTGTACTTCATATAGTATTTCTAAAAAAATACAATTTATTTTTTTTTTTTGTTCACCAATTTAGTGAATTTTTGCTCGCAATTAGTGAAAATCTACATTTTTAAAATCGTTTGGATATACAAGCAGTCTTCCGGTGACGACGACCCATTAAAATATTTCAATTCCGAAAACATAGGCTTTTCGGGGGTGCTCTCTTTAAATAAAATAATACCATTGTTGTAGCACTTCCGGTTATACCGGAAGTAGCTGTCAACTTTATTTGTTCTGGAGGCTTTCACTTGTTTTTCGGGATACACAAAGAACATAAGATGCACTGCAATATTAATACTATATTTACAATAATTTTAAAATACAGAAAGCAAAGAGTGACCGCAAAAAAGCTATTTTTCCGCCTATTTTTGAGACTTTGATTGAGGCGACAAGGAAAAATCCTAAAAATATTCTAAAAATATTCAAATACTCGTAATGAAAAATAAAAATAAGCATCACTTTCAGTTTTTCGAAAATTTTCGAAAATCACCCTTATTTAGGGGTTGATTAGACAAAAAAAGTGAACAAATTAAAAATCATTAACAGTTGTAAAACCCCAAATGTTATCAAAATAATATTATGAACCTGAAAATATCTAATTTCGTGTTTGATAAGGTCTTGTCCCGATTGAAAATCAACCCATAATATCCCTAAAGGGGTGAAGTCATCCCCTAAACGTCTAAAGATGCAAAAATATATTAAAAGTTACAATTTTTTTTCTTTTATATATATGGTTGAACTTAGGGTTTTAACCTCATTTAGGGGTATTTTCCTTCAGATCTAGTGATTGTGGATTATTAACTGTTCAATTATCACGTATCAAAGAAAAGAAAAAAAATTGTAACTTTTAATATATTTTTTGCATTTTTATGCGTTTAGGGTATCATTTCACCCCTTTAGGGATATTAAGGGTTGATTTTCAATCCGGCCAAGACCGTATCAAATACGAAATTAGATATTTTCACGTTCATAATATTATGTTGATAACAACATAGAAATATTTGGGGTTTTACAACTGTTGATGATTCTTAATTTGTTCA
>NW_019419769.1:0-7738 GCF_000390285.2 Anoplophora glabripennis
GTTTTACATTGATAATGTAATAAACACGCTAACAGCAATAAAAGTTAACGTTAATGAACGGCCTGCACGCGGGAGAAGGATCGCCGGGCCCACGCACGCGCGTGAACGCCGCTCTCGGTCGCCGGCGAGATTTTTTAAATGAATTTGAAACATTCAAATCAATTAATAAATCACCAATTTTCCATTAGGCCGTCTAGATTTTGGCGGGCAATAAAAAAAATTAAAAAATATGTAAATTTGCTATTTGCCAACTTAGCGTCACTTCATTCGTCTTACTTTTTTGATATTATCATTCTGCATACCTTTCTGCTTCAAAAAGTTCAATAAAATGTCTACTAATAATTTTTTCACGTTCAAACTCTAATCTTCAAATCAATTTGACGCAAATAAATTATATAGTTTCGAAAAATATAATCTGGAATATAAGAATACCAGAAGGGGGATATTTTAGGAAAATATGTTTGTACGAAATCTCTTTCTTAAAGGGGCATAAGGAATCACCTATATACTTCAATCTAAACATTGTATAGAAGTCTTTAGTAAAGGCAAAGGTAACAATAATTATAGGTTTATTTTTTCAAGGTGAGTAGAACACATCCTGTCTTTTCGCTAATTACAATAAAATGGTTGCGCTTCTTAGAAACTCCAACCCAACACTGGCAATTCTCCTTAAGCACCGATGGCTACAAGCGCGATTAAGATGACCGGTCCCGTCTTGGAGTGACCGCATCGAATGGTGATGCAACCGACCCGACGATAAAATTAAGCGTACAATTAATTCGGTCTATCTGGAGCAAACATCCAGCCGGCTCCTGCCTTGTCCGTTATCTACCCTGCTTCTTTATCACTTTTAGTGACCGTCCAGGATGTGTAATACCACTGTGAGATCCAAAAGGTATATTTAATGCCTGAAAATCTCCTTGACGCCTAGAATTCTTTTGAATGGTCGATTACCAACTTGGATTATTAAATTAACGCGCGTTTATGAATAGACGAAAATCCACAATCTATCATTGTCAACCATCACCAGTAACATATCTTAGTTTGTATGGGCTGAAATTGTAGGCGATCATTTGCTCGAATCATTATTTCTGCCTAGAATGCTTGATACGTTGGACTATTTAAACATTTTAGAAAATTATCTTACTAGTTAGTGGAAAATATCCCTTTAAATTTAAGACAATATATGTTGTACCTCCACCTGCGCACTTCAGCATTCATGTTGGACAAAATTTCCACAAGCAGTTTCCTAAGTTCCTAAAGAAGACGTAATGCAGCAATAACTCGATCACCGCGATCGTCCGACGAATCCTTTTGATATTTATCTATGGGAACACGCAAAATTCGATTTGATTTTTCAACGGATTAGATTTAATATTAGAAAGAGGTTGAGGCGCAGAAAGAAGTACTTTTCCAAATTTATTGTAATAAGACCCGTTTTGGATTTCTGTTTAATTTTAGTTGCTTAATAAGAAAGTTCTTTTTGGAATTAAGTTGTATTTTTAAAACAAACTTGCTTAGGAAATTTAGGTTACCCTCTGCATAGTTTGTATAGCACAGCAAAATATTGCTTCAATATTATCTAATCTAAATTTAATAAATCCTTCATACTTTCAACTCCTTAATGTAATGTGGAAGATGACAGAGTTTAACGACTCTTATTTTTCTTGTGGGTGCGATACTGGATTTTTACATTTTTCAATCCAACTCATTTTTTATGGACCCTTTTTGATTTCGTAAAATACCAAATCATCAACTTTTACAGAGAAAACAAAATATTCATTAATCTAAACGAAGCTTTGTCAGTTCAATTAAATTTTCATTAACTACACCAAAGTATAAATCACTGACGATTAAACATGAACAACATGAAGCACGTTCTGTTTCGCTTCATGTGAATATTTCGTTTTTAGTTTTCTAGATTTTAATGTTCGAATCAAAATTTTATTTCTATTAGATGATTTGTTTTCAAAGCATTCCTTTTAAAATTGATAATTCGGTACTTCGACAAAAATAAGACAGTAAACCATAATGTATGGCACACCATATCATCATAATCAAAAGAATTCATAATTTAAAATGAAAATACAGAAAATACAATATGGTACTAAGAAATAAATAGTTGATTGGCGTTTCTTCGTCCTGACAGGCACCACGGCTGATAGAACTACATATCCAAATTCCCCACCAAAAAAAGTTCGTAATGTTTGGGTTTAGAAGGTGTACCCAGTTAAACATTTCCATTTTCGATTAAAAAAATTGAAACGAAAATCAAAATTTTTAGTTTTTCTTCGATAAACGAAAACAAAATTCACCGAGGCAAATAANCGGATAATTTGCTTATTTTTTTAAAAGATTCGATTCTCTGTCTTCATTAGACCCTCCGAATACGTGGTTAAAATTAATAACATTATGAGTGAAACACCCTGTATATACAGGGAGTTTCATTAAAAAATAAAATCTTGGTTTACATCCTTGAAACGCAACAGTCATTTGTTTTTTTATATATGAAATCCAACAAAATTTCCTTTAATTTTGGTCTTTTCCATATTTTCCTTGATGGAAAAATTACAAAAAATGTATTTTCGTATTTTATTAATAATAATTTTTTTCTAAAATAATCTTGGAGCCACTTCTCACAGACTCTACGTAGTCCGTACGATATTAGTTTAGATAAAATTTAGATAAAGAATATCCCTGCGTCACTATCTTGGAATTTACCGTATTCGACACTCGAGGTAGAAAGACATTGGCGGAAAATTTTAAGGCACACGCCTGTCGCGGTAAATTGTTACAGTAGTTCCGATAACAGAACTTTATTGACTTGTTCTTTTTTTGGAATTTTATTTCAACAAATATTGTACGGACTGTACTAGTGTAGTAAATTTCGAGACACTTCAGAAACGAAGTATTTTAAGATTTATATTTCTAAAGGGTGTCCCGTAAAGTATGTTACAAGCTGCTAGTACATCAAAAATAGGGCGAAGAGTTGTAAACACACTATTTTTCAGTTATAAGTCTTAGAGGAGCAATTACAAAAGCAGTTTTCGTGATGTAACCCTTTTGTGAAACGAGAGCGTTCACGGAGAAATGTTCACGGTCTAGTCAGTTCAAGGAGACCGATAAATAATATCAATATGAATAAAATGTGTCCTATCTTTTGCTAAAACGAAATATATTTTTGATCAACACGTATGTTATTTTTATGTAAAATGTTTAGCTTTCTAGTAAATTTACGTGATATGGATGCTTAGGTACTTACCGCGTGTGTGCTTAGGTGTTAAATTTGATGTATCAAAAAAGTATACGAGTGCCAAGTTTATTACGCCAAATTATTTTAAATTTTGTGTTGCATTTGTAAATTGTTAGTCCTTAATGATGAACAATTGTTTTACTGTTCAAAAATATTGTGATAAGTATGCATTATGTTTATGGATTATATAACGGAAATGCAACAGTTGCTCGAAGAATATACGGAACGTTATCCAATCGTATAATAATTTTCTAGAATTCACAGATGAATTATTGAAACTTGTAGTCATATCCCGTCACATAGGTTGTGGTAGAGTAGCTAGAAGTTCACCCCCGCAAATTCAACGAATATTGAAATTTTTCTAAAGAAATACAGAAAAATATGTATGAAGGACAGTTAACTTATCGAGGCTTTCTAGAATATCAGTTTGACATGACTTAAAAAAAAGGTTATTTATCCTTACCGTATCCAAAAGGTACATTTAATGCCTGAAAATCTCCTTGACGCCTAGAATTCTTTTGATTGGTCGATTACCAATTTGGATTATTAAATTAACGCACATTTATGAATAAACGAAAATCCACTATCTATCATTGTCAACCATCACCAGTAACATATCTTAGTTTGTATGGGCTGAAATTGTAGGCGATCATTTGCTCGAATCATTCTTTCTGCCTAGAATGCTTGATACGTTGGACTATTTAAACATTTTAGAAAATTATCTTACTAGTTAGTGGAAAATATCCCTTTAAATTTAAGACAATATATGTTGTACCTCCACCTGCACACTTCAGCATTCATGTTGGACAAAATTTCCACAAGCAGTTTCCTAAGTTCCTAAAGAAGACGTAATGCAGCAATAACTCGATCACCGCGATCGTCCGACGAATCCTTTTGATATTTATCTATGGGAACACGCAAAATCCCATTTGATTTTTCAACGGATTAGATTTAATATTAGAAAGAGGTTGAGGCGCAGAAGGAAGTAATTTTTCAAATTTATTGTAATAAGATTCGTTTTGGTTTCCTGTTTAATTTTAGTTGCTTAATAAGAAAGTTCTTTTTGGAATTAAGTTGTATTTTTAAAACAAACTTGCTTAGGAAATTTAGGTTACCCTCTGCATAGTTTGTATAGCACAGCAAAATATTGCTTCAATATTATCTAATCTAAATTTAATAAATCCTTCATACTTTCAACTCCTTAATGTAATGTGAAAGATGACAGACTTTAACGATTCTTATTTTTCTTGTGGGTGCGATACTGAATTTTTACATTTTTCAATCCAACTCATTTTTTTATGGACCCTTTTTGATTTCGTAAAATACCAAATCATCAACTTTTACAGAGAAAACAAAATATTCATTAATCTAAACGAAGCTTTGTCAGTTCAATTAAATTTTCATTAACTACACCAAAGTATAAATCACTGACGATTAAACATGAACAACATGAAGCACGTTCTGTTTCGCTTCATGTGAATATTTCGTTTTTCGTTTTCTAAATTTTAATGTTCGAATCAAAATTTTATTTCTATTAGATGATTTGTTTTCAAAGCATTCCTTTTAAAATTGATAATTTGGTATTTCGACGAAAATAAGACAGTAAACCATAATGTATGGCACACCACATCATCATAAACAAAAGAATTCATAATTTAAAAAATATGAAAATACAAAAAATACAATATGGTACTAAGAAATAAATAGTTGATTGGCGTTTCTTCGTCCTGACAGGCACCACGGCTGATAGAACTACATATCCAAATTCCCCACCAAAAAAAGTTCGTAATGTTTGGGTTTAGAAGTTGTACCCAGTTAAACATTTCCATTTTCGATTAAAAAAATTGAAACGAAAATCAAAATTTTTAGTTTTTCTTCGATAAACGAAAACAAAATTCACCGAGGCAAATAATTCGTCATTAAATTCCATAACTTGTTCCAATTTGACCCTTTTTGTATCTCTTAAGACAAATGATACCATGATACACCTCCATGATACAATTCGAATTACGTACATTTTAAATAAATGTTGAAGGTCCTGTTTGTCTCTATGTACTTTCTAAAGCTACGGTTTGTTAGAGCTGTAGGCGACGCAAAGCAGACAGTCAGTTGTGAGAGTCGGACTTACGTTGGAATCTAGAACACAAGAAGATGCGTAGCTGGTTTGTTAAAGTCTGCTTAGGTGGACTCACGGTAGGCAGAAAATTATGTGCGTCGTCGGTTCAGTCGAAATCAAATTGTATTTGATTTCAACGAAGTCGTTCAGTTGAGCTCACAGCGTACAGTGCTAAAAAAGCGTTTATTTTTAACGAATTTTATGGCAACCAAGTTTTCACCAGAGGAAGACGAGAAATTAATCGATCCCGTACGAGAACATCCCCCATTGTATACTGTCCCTTCCAAAAGTCTGTTGGAAAACATTCGATCTTCATTTTTATTTTGACGATGACAACTAATTAAATTTAAAAGATCATTTTCATGTTCTTTTTCAATAAGTATTGTCAGCAAAAAATGTTCAGCCATCGTCATGAAAAAAAAATTTTTACCAAAATAATAATAAATATTTTCGTCTGCACTTATCAGCATACAATCACAAGCACTAAATCTAACAAAACACCCCCCTTGAAAACCGATAAAGTTGAACGCTGCAGATTCTCCTAACCACGTATGTCGTCTGCGACGCACAGCTCTAACAAACCAAAACTTTAGTTACCCAAACTGTTGAAGATAAGCGTCAAAAAGCTTGTTGTACAGACAGAGTGATTATCTTTTATTTCTGTTCCTCAGTGCTAAAATAGAAATATTGCTGGTTCAGTCAATTTAGTCAATTTGGAAAGTTTTTTCGGAAATTTGGTTTAGGTATTCGTTCCAGGGAGGGACTAAGACAATCTGGAAACCATTTAGAAAATTATAGAAATTATTGATTTACTCAAAAATGAATCACATCAGGTATGGTACATAAAATCATGATAAAACTGATGGAGGAATCCGACAGTGCAATTATAATTATTTAATATTCTTAATAGTGGTTTTTGGCAGACAAATTATCAAAATTGGCGCAACGCATTTTTCAAAGTTACTTACTAAAAAACCAATTTAATAATTAATTTCAGGTTGAATATTCTTTATACCCAGAATTCCTTACTCCCTTATTTTTTGTTTCTTTGTCCATTTAGCTTAAAAATAACATAGTTCTTCCTTAATGAGCAATAAATACCTACATAAATTCAATGATCTGAGCTCCAAGTCGTAAGTTGGAGTTTTTACTATATTTTTAATGTAAATATTTTTAGTATTCTGACTTCACTAAGAAATGGAATTACGCTAGATGTTCCGTCTCTTCTTTATCGCTTCCCGTTCCGAACCGGATTATGGCTTAGTAACCGCCCAGCGACTTGAGCTGTGCGTAACGACCACCGTTAACTACAGGGACCCCATAAATATGTAGATCTGTTATATCCGGAGTGTTCCAAAATTCTGCGTTCGTGAAACCGTAGCACATCTTGCCTTCCATTACAGAATTTATGATAATAGACCCAAAAAAAAAGACGAATTTGTATGTCAAGTACGACTTATGTATGTAACTATTAATATTTTGAAAATAAGAACATTGAGATCATTTATTTTTCTCATAATGAATTAAAATGATTATGCTTTCCGAAAGTATATACTATGTCTCAAATTGATGACAGATGTATTAGAATGTTATTATTAATATACACTTGCAGTCCTGCTCTAACTGTTTAAGGTTTCGAGATATTTTTGAAAAAATGGAAATATTGCATCTCTTGCACATTTTCTATTTTTTTTTTCAATTTTTTATTACATTTTTTACTATTCTCCAGTCGAATTAGAGTATGAACGTGAAAAAATTATTAATAGATATTTTATTGCAGCTTATGACGGGGAAGGGTATGTACAATGATAATGAACCGAATTTAAAACGTTCAAGTAAAAAATCTCGCACGTGACTGAGAGCGACGTTTCCGCGCATGCGCGGGTTCGGCGCTCCTTCTTTTCCCGCGTGCAGGCCGTTAATTAACGTTAACTGCTGCAAGTGCGTTTAATATGAACTATCAGTGTAAAACTTTCTGAAAATAAAACTTTAACCCTTTCTTTAATTGTCTCTAAAATCCCGGTCCGATACGTCCAATAATTATTTAAAAATTAACGTTATAAAGCGGCTTTTGCCTGACCCTGGACAATTTGTTTATACCGTTGTTCGCACGTATTACTTTGTTAATTGCAAAGGGCAGGTAATTAAACAATTAGTTGCAAAAAAAACGAACGAAATTAATTAACACCAATTAATTACCTGGAGCAACAATTTCACGGTCAATCTAATCGGTCTTTGGCACACATATCGGTCTTTGGATCGACCATCTTTTCCATAAATTTCATCAACATCCATCGCTCTTTGCAATAATAATGCGCAGTTTTCGAAAACTGATTTTTCCGCGTTTGACGTTTAGTTTACAGTTAACA
>NW_019419770.1:0-7726 GCF_000390285.2 Anoplophora glabripennis
AAATGACATTATTTTGATGAGATCTATCGATAGTTAAGTGATTCATAAAAAGTCAATCACCCTATATTTCAACATTTTCCAACATAAAATTTAAACTGTCAAAACCGCCAGCAACGCTTTCGTACTGCTGCGCGCGGCAGCTTCGATATTAAAGGAACAGCTGACTGCCGCACCAGGAACGGCTTTTTTTTTCAATGTAATGTTTTAAACCATCAGTTTTTTAATAAAAGTTGCTTATTTTCGTGCTCTCTATCGCCGTTTTCAAGAACGCACATATTTCAAATATTCTGTTAAAATCATCTAAGTTCAGCTTTTGTATCTAAATCTAACGCGAGACATTCAGCGAATCCTACAAAATCCTTGCATTTTCCAAGATATCTAGTTGAACTGGCAAGTATCCACCGAAGCCTTTCAAGTCTCAAATAGCTCTTTTATTAAATTTTCTCATGGGTTTGCGCAACAGGAAGCGATCTACATAAAGAACAATATAACTTTTGCTAGGCACATCAAAGCTTAGTCTGCTCCTAGTAAACCCCTTTATCCGGAATCTGTGGGTAATCACTAGTGACTCTGTGCCACTTCATGCATTATTCAACTACTCCAGTAACGGATTCTGGTAAATATAATCAATATGTCTTGCAACAGGCACTGCTAAAGAAAATTTATGACATTAGGGGATACGTTACTGCAGATAGTTACAGCTCCAATATGAATTAAAACTTCGTTAAGTTGTATTTTAAGGAAACAACAGGTATTGTCACATTTTTATTGAATAATATACATTTATAATGATTGACAACTTCAACACTAAATAAATATTTGGCAATAAAGCCTTTATAAATATCGACTTTAAGTTATTGTCTACCAATTACACATTTATTGTCAGATTCAATAATATATATAATACTCTTTTATGACTACTATTGTCTCCCACAGCTTGTATTGTCTTTGTTATGTTATCCAGCCCTCTTTATAGGTTTTTTAAGAAATACATATGAACCCCCTTCTTGAAAGTGTATACATACAATACCAATTGGCCTTAACCTAGACTATAACCTAATGATAATATGTGTCAGATGATATTCTTGATCGCAGGTTTGTAAAGTTGATATTTTTGGAAGATATGACTATATTTTCCTCAGATATGCATTTATAAAAAGTACACACACCCTGAATGTAAACCGGAAAAGTCCTTTATCCTGTTTCAAAACGTTTTTAATGTATCTCTTGAAAAAGGAATTATTCGCAATGATTTTCACTTTGTTGTCTCCCATACTTATAAGGTCCAGAACTTACTTTATATGGTTTATCTTCAGGATATATGTATGGGTGGTAAAATATTTATGTTTATTTAGGACAGACGTGCTCGTGACAGATTTTTTTCGCTTCAAGTACAAATAAATGTGTCGGATTCTGTTAAATTCCCTTCCATATTCGGAAAATGTATACAAATAGATTTTCTAAACATATTTGTCACAAGCACCGTCCATCTCTGATACAAAATGTCTGTTGTGGGTTGTTTAATGTGATCTTGGATGCATGAAAACTTTTCTGAGCAAAATATTGTCAACTGCGGGTTGCAGAAGGTATCTCTTATCTTCTAGTGATAGCGGCGGCTCTTTGGCGCTGGCGTAGTCTTCGGTTTGCCCATTTGGGGCAACCTCCCTAGAAAAACAAGAATTTTATATAACACAAACTATATCGACAATAAAATTAAATTATGTATTAAGTATTAAGTATTAAATATTAAGGGCAATAAGTGTTCTAAAAAATATGAAACCCTAAAGTCTCCAGAAAGCTTATGGGCTGAATACTGTATGTTCAAGGCTACAATATCTTTGCATAAAGCTGTTGATATTTCAAAATATGTTACTTAATTGCAGTGGCGGCTCGTCAGGTGACGCAATGCTTCACCTAAAACTTCGTTAAGTTGTGCAATTTAAAATAATTCTTAATTTTTTTAAATTTTATAATTTAGGTATTTGAAAATGTATTGTGTTGGTTTGTTTTATACGGTGAACGCTTTCTAAAAAAACATTGCCTGACGCGGATCGAAATCAGTTTGTATTCCGCTTCACTTTGTAGTGTTGTTTACGGCGGTTGTCATGGCAACGAGGCGGCCAACACGTGAGTAAACTACGGCGTGGGGGAACGAGTGGCGCGGAAATTGAAGCAGCATCCCCATCGAACATCGTCTGTCTTTAAACAGTTAATATGATACGTTGTCTTCACCCAATGCACGATTATAACGGTTCTTTGTTAATATTTGTTTTGTATCAATAATTGTAGAAATGTTTCCCGTATATGATCCAGTATATATTTTATTGGAAACGCCATTTTTCAAATGGAAAATTGAGGACAACAAGGATTTTTCTATTTTTTATAAAATCTAAATGAAAATCATTCCGGCGAACGCCTGTTTTTTTCGGTAATATTGCAAATGCAACTAAAAGTTTCCACATTCATTTAAAGCCGTTTGACCTTGAAAATTTACCTACGGCCCTTTTTTTCTTTTTAGTTAATCAATGAATATGCTTCACATATTCTCAATGTCACGAAGAGCCACTGGTTAATTGCTTTTCTTAAAAGGAAAAATATTGGATATAAATTGAAAAAATCGAGAATCTTTACCGAGAACACATGTACAAGTTTTTAAATAATTCCTCTGATAAAGTATATTTAAATATAAAAGTAAAAATGATCTTTGGAATAGCAGGGGCATTCGTATAGAAGGTAAGAACTATACAGGATGTTCTAAAAGTCCGTCAGGAAACTACAGGAAATGATTCTAGGTATTAAAATAATAATAGTATTTTACGAAAAATTTTTCGATTTGTCAATTGTTTGCAAATAACAGCTTGACAGTTTTACGTAACATAAAATTTTTTCTGTAATCAATCAAGGTGCTATGTTTCAAATAAATGTCATTAGTAATTATGATCTTACAAATCGTTACGAAAATTGTTTAAAGCAAGTATAAGTTTAATTTTTCAGTATAATAATTTTTTTCCGTCTCTGTAGTAACATGTTTAAAAGTAAGATGAGGATAGTAAATTTACTA
The DNA here is from genome assembly GCF_000390285.2 of Anoplophora glabripennis. Lineage (NCBI taxonomy): Eukaryota > Metazoa > Arthropoda > Insecta > Coleoptera > Cerambycidae > Anoplophora > Anoplophora glabripennis. Next base: position 3,062 of record NW_019419770.1, read on the forward strand.
ATAATACTTTATTTACTAACGAAGCTGATTTTACAAGACATAGTATTACAAATTATCATAATGCTCATAATAATAATAGAAAACAGATGTTAACTAAGTATAACAGATTTTCAATCCTATTTTATCATAATAAATGTTCGTAATGATCTTCGTCCAATTCAATACATTGACTGATACGTGAAACAATATCGCTGTTTTTAATCGTGTCAGATGGTCATTTTTAAAACGTATCTGAAAATGTATTGAAGCGAATGGAGGTCACTACGAACATTTGTTATGATAAAATAGGATTGAATCTGTATACTTTGTTAGTTAATATCTGTTTTCTATTATTATTACGATTATTATGAGCATTATGATAAATTGTAATACCAATTCTTGTAAAACTAGCTTTAGTAAATAAAATATTATTAGTAAATTCATTATCCTTTTCCTATTTTTCCACAATGCTATTACAAAGCCGAAAGAAAATATAAGTTTATAGGGAAAAATTAAACTTGTTTTAAACAATTTCCATAATTACTAATGACATTTATTTGAAGCATGCGGCAACTTGATTAATTATAGATAGAACTATTTATTAAAAATTTAATGGCTTGAATAAAGCGTACATAATTTTTTCTGATATATTGTTTCTCTTTTCAACAATGTTTAAACTTATGTGATGTCTTGCAAGGGAAAAAAGTTATGAACAAAATAAATTTTGAGTTGACCTATAGTGGCGTATAATGAAACTTGAATTAAATAAGTTATTATGACAGCATTTTAACTTAAGGCAATGTTTTGCATTGTATTAGCTATGTCCTGTCCAAATTTTGTTCATGCAACTCTCTTGGTTTCGACAATGCAATACTGTTTTCAACTAGGAAAATTGAATAATTTCAAATATTTCGAATTTTCATCACCAAGAACGGCGGTGACAGCATTTTTAATATTAAGTCGATATTTCGCATTGTTTTTGCTATGTCCTGTCCAAATTTTGTTCATGCAACTCTCTTGGTTTCGACAATGCAATACTGTTTTCAACCACGAAAATTGAATAATTTCAAATATTTCGAATTTTCACCACCAAGAACGACGGTGACAGCATTTTTAACATTAAGGCGACGTTTCGCATTGTATTAGCTACGTCCTGTCCAAATTTTGTTCTTGCAACTCTCTTGGTTTAGGCAATGCCTTACTGTTTTCAACCACAAAAATTGAAAAATTTCAAATATTTCGCATTTTCAAAAAATAAAAAAATTTAACTTTGACAAGTTGTAATTTGCAAACAATTGACAATTCAAAAAAAAATTATACCGGGCACGCATTCCGAAGGAGTTCTGCCACTATTTTGGCAAACCAAGGAATAAATATTTTAGGCTTTAATAGGCACGGTGGGTGGCGTTCGTCCTCTGTAACTGAGGGATATATCGAGGACTATGTGGAAAATAAAAATCAATTTTCAAAGATATTCTACGGTAACAGAAAGTGATATAACAGCCTACAGTGTTATTACAAAATTTGCAGCAACTATGGCATCATCAGAAGAGAAATTTGTTTTAATCCTGAATTCTGTTGCTTCTATAAATTTCAATAACTGTTCAAATTTTAATTTTACTTTTGTCTTCAATAAAAATTTTTAATTTTTAAAATTCTACATTTATTAGATTACTCATCCCACTCCTGATCGGTAAGTAATCACTTACCGATCGCTACTTTGTAGACGTCACATACAAATGTCTCAACAAATTCGGTAAACGTGTCAAATTACCTGAGCGTGCAAAAAACAAAATAAACTTTGTTATAGATTTAGCCAATTTAGAGGAATAATTAAAAATAGACGACAAACATCCATATCTGTATTAATCAGTTTCTGTTTGAAAAAGGTAAAAGAAGCGTAATCAAAATTTAATTAATTTTCATTCCTAGCGCTGAATTTTACTGCAAAGCGCGATCATCAGGGAAGTCCAATATCGGCTGTCTGCTGATTGATTATTACGTTTAATTATAAACACGGTCACAACCAAAACTAATCATTGGAGTTGACAGTAGATTGGATTTATATTTAGAATTTCAAGCTCCCATCATAGCTAAATGGAAGCTAAAACTTTACAAATAGTATTCAACGCATCATAATTAGAGACTTTTCATCAATTTCATTCATTAGTCATTAAATTATTTAAACAAAAATGACAATTAATATTTATACACAAAGATACATTGATTGAATCTTGCTTAGAAAGTGAAGAGGAGTATCTCAAACTCTCAAAATCCGTTTCTACGCGAATTATTTCTGGGTGAAGTAAATATACGGATGTATAAATTACCTAAAAAGGATGAGAGAGCAACTAAATTTTGCGTGGGAAGCGATTTAATGTTAATATTTTAATCAATTCTGCCAATAGGAATGGGGGGGTGGAAAAAAGAATTAAACATGAAAAGGAACACATCAACCAATTTGGTTCATTTGAATTGTTAATTGTATTCGCTTGATCGGAGTATTTGACAACGAAGAATTTTAAGTCCATCGGCTGTTGAAATCAAAATCAGATTAGTTTATTGGAAAGAGGTTATCAATTTTTATTCCGAGACTGAAAAGAATTTGTCACTTTATAATTGAAAGATATAGATACGAGGTATGTTCAGTAAATAACCGAACTTTGTAACCACATGTTTTTGGATTGTTGATATCTCAATTAGTTTTCGTGATATTGTTATTGGAGTGCAAGACGATATTGTGTGAAGCTGGGGACAAAGTTCACGGAAATGTTACAATTTTGAAACAACCTTACGGAGATGATACTCTAGGTCGTACGCAATGTTACGAATGGTTTTCGCGATTTAAAAGTGATTGTCAGTCAATTGAAGATGATCCTCGATCAGGAAGGCCTTCCACTTCAATTGGTCTGACTCTAAATTTCAACATGCCATTTCTCAAAGACGAAAAATGACAACGTAATAAATCCAAGTGCTTTTTAAAGAGTAAGTATAGTACTTTAAGACCCCATTAATGGTTTCAGTAAAAAATTACCTTTCTGTGTAATATAATCTCAAATATATAAAAAAATCTTCATTTTGGTACTGTTAGTTTAGGATACCTCGGAAACCAGAGCCAATTGAGAAATTTCGACCTCGAACTCGAAATTAGCGCACGAAAATCTTTTGGTAAAATATAATCGTGTTGTTGGGTTAAAATTTTGTCAGCCTGCGAAACGTATAAAATTAATAATAAAGTTTAAAAGAATAAAAATAAATTCGGTTATTTTTTAAACAGACCTGGTACAATCTAATTATATTATAAAGGATATAACTGAAAATAGGATTTTTCTCTTAACTGCCGTTCATGAGTCTAAATTTAAATAATTTTTTAATAGGGAGAGATTTGATAGAACACAATATACAATATGTCCACGATTAGAGTGGAAATGAGGGAAAATGTGGAACATTTTTATTTCTCATTTTACGAGAAAAAGGCATTCTTGATTAAAATTTTTTGCTTGTCTTTAAAATCCGGGTTGCATGGAGAACTTTGACCTTACATGTACAGGATGATCAGAAAATCGGTGTAAATATGAAAATCGTTCAAGAATAAATCGCCGTTGTTTTTAACAATACAGAAATATATTATTATCAAAAGTTGCATAGAATTGAAATTTATATTATAATCTCGATTTGTGTATGACTGGGCCTACTTTAATAGAAACGGACAGTAAAACATTTTTATTGTTCATTTTACGAGAAAAGGGCAATTTTGATTAAAATTTTTGCTTATTTTTAACTTGGAATTTTGGAAATAACGAACAAATTAATATCTGAAAAAGAACAATACAGATATTCAAAGGAAATTTAATGCTCTACAAAAAAGGTGTCTTAACATTTTTGCATAAATTTACTCCAAAAGTTATTCACGATTGAAGTTGAAGTAGAAATAAAATTTTTGTTTTTTTTTCATTTTGGACCCATTTTTTTTTTCTCACTCAATGGAACAAATTGATATTATACGTCAACGACAATTATTATTCTATCAATATAATCAACAAAAATATCCAAAATTTATAATACATGTATTCAAATTTATTCTCGCTCAATAGTTTTTCTACTGTCTCAAAATAATTTTAAAAATAACAATTATGTAGTTTTGCTACCGAAAATTATTTATTTACAATATTGTATACATTTATATGAAAGAAAAATCAGATTATAGATCATAAAATAATAGTATCAATAAAATATAGAAAAAAATCATTGTAAGTATCTTTATTGAGTGAAAAAAATTGGATCCAAAATGAAAAAAACAAAAATTTAATGTTTACTTCAACTTCAATCGTAAATAACTTTTGAAGGAGTAAATTTATGCAAAAATGTTAAGGGACCTTTTTTGTAGAGCATTACATTTCTTTTGAAAATCTGTATTGTTCTATTTCAGATATTAATTTGTTTGTTATTTACAAAATTCCAAAGTTAAAAAGTTAAAAAATCGAAAAATCGTATCAATTTTCAAGCCTTGATTACATGGAAACGGCTCGTCTACCGAAAATAAATTTTCAATCAAACCTTTTTTGCAGGGCATTCAATTTCCTTAAAAAATATATGTAGATAAATTTTTTACCTCGATGGTTTGGCTTAGAACTAATATTAAAGGCTCAAACTCTCACGATATTTTTTTTCGTCATTCTGAATGAT
>NW_019419771.1:0-7775 GCF_000390285.2 Anoplophora glabripennis
ACGTCTTCTCCGTGGGGCTCTCCCAAAATTCAAGCGGGGAAGGAGAGAAACTCAGCGCCCGGGGGTTTCTTGGGTCGCTGAATTCAAATGTGGCACCGGCGAACAATCCCCGGACACCTGATGCGCCCGAACCTGGACGTGGACGTCATCCACGAAAATTTTCCTAACAAGATCGCCAAATTATCATAGGGGCGTTTTTTTGGGGCGCTTAATCCGAATTTCACGTCGACAACGACCCCTCGAACACCTGGTGCACCGTAACCTGGGCCTGAACGTCGTCTCCGAGGGTTTTCCAGACACGATCGCAAACACTAACCAAAAATCAACAATTCCACACAGCTGTTGCAGTATTGATGTCGGTCTCTAAGATATCAGGTTTGGTTGACATTCATGGGAATGACATCGATGTCAAGATAAAAGTTCGGGTGCACCAGGTGTTGGGAGGGTACTTTTCGACGTGAAATCCGGATTCAGCGCCCCGAAAAACCCCTCATAACGATTTTGGGTTCGTCTTCTTCGATTGTGTGAGGAAACCCCTCGGAGACGACGTTCAGGCCCAGGTTACGGTGCACTAGGTGTTCAGGGGATCGTTTTCGACGTGAAATTTGGATTAAGCGCCCCAAAAAACGCCCCTACGATGATTTTTGAGTTGTTTTTGGCGATCTTGTTAGGAAAATTCTCGGAGATGACGTCCACGTCCAGGTTCGGGCGCACCAGGTGTCCGGGGGGTGTTCGACGATGGCATATTTGAATTCAGCGACCCAAAAAAACCCCGGGCGCCGAGTTTCTCTCCTTCCCCGCGTGATTTGTGGGAGAGTCCCACGGAGATGACGTTCATCGGCGTTCCTGAGCTCCAGGTGTTCGGGGGGTCAATTTGAACATCATAATCGTGATCAGCGACCTCGAAAATCCCCGAGTACCCGATTTGGGCCAGTTCTGACTCTTATTTACAAAGTTTTGAAATCTTCCAAAAGGCGTTTCAAAAAATTTTTGGCTGCAGCAATGCAATTTCCGGTTTGTCAGAAAGTAGCCACATTTTTTACAAAAAATTTTTGGAAGAAAATACAAAAAACCGCAATCCGATCCGCCTTTATGGAAAAAATTCCGAACTTTTGTGCTTCATTGCCTCGCATGTAATAATGAACTGATATTATGTTCTGACAAGTCCTGTATTTTATATGAAAAGATTTGTCCAGACTTACATATGAGTGAATAAATATGTCAATCGTTATCGGCCAAAGGTGCGCATATGCATCCACTATATATATGTATCATTATGACCATCGTCTTGAAAACATATGTAAAAAAAATACATGAGTATCAAAATAGATCTTTTATTTACGTCTGGCTCAAAAAAAAATAGTCTGCTCATTTTTACAATTTAGAACAATATTTGTTTGAAAATGTGTTCTAAAGTTTTAAATATCGTATTTTCTTTAAAAAAATAATATTAAAACAATATTATTTTTAATTAAATAAAAATACTAGTACACTCTCTGGACTGTTGACATAAGATTCTGTAGGTAGGAAAGCATAGAATTTTACGGATGATCTCAAAAAAAAATTAAAATAAAAGGGTGCGTTTACGCACCTTTGGCCGCTAATGGGTTTTAAATAAAAAATATCAATGTTAAATTAGTTGCTTTATCTTTCCAATCTTTTTCATTTTAGGTACACACGTCTCATTAATTATTCCTGTAGAGGGACGTAAAAATACATTTTTAATCAGTAAAGAACGGGAATTGTTAGTTGTAACTTGGGATGGAGAAAGCGACAACATTACTGTTGTGAAAAAAATTAACACTGACAACAATGAGAAATTCAACGATGGTAAATGCGACCCTACAGGCAGATTATGGGTAGGCAAGTAAAATATAAACATAATATTTATAAAACCATGAAAATTTGTTTGTTATATTTACCTTCAGGCACACTTGCTCCAAGGGAAGGTGGTGCTACGGGTTGTCTTTATTCTATTGAAAAAGGCCACGTCACGAAAGTTGCAGATAAAATAATTATCTCCAATGGTTTGGCATTCAACACGGAAATAAAGAAAATGTACTACATTGATACTCATACCAAAACCGTAGATGATTTTGATTTTGATGTTGAACGAGGAACAATTAGTAAGTTTTGATGTCAGACACGTTTTGACCTACATATCAGGATTTTTTGTAAATTGTTGTTATATGTATATCCTGAAAAGTCCATTCCATGGTCCCACTCCATTCAACGCCAAACCCTCAGCCGTTAATAGTAAAATTAAGTAATTCATGGGTCTTTCATGAGCACCCTAAAATCATGAAGCCTCCTAACCTCAAAATCGAAACTCGGCAACCCTGTGAAATCTTTATCAGAAACCACCATACCTAATGAGCCCAATAACCCCGTAACCTTATGAAAAGGGAACAGGACAAATTAATTCAATGACTACGACATTTATTGATACAGTGTCATAGGGTTATGATTCTTGGGTGATGATTACGGTGATTTCGGATACAAGATTATGGGTTTATAGAGTTACATGAGTCTAGATTCTAATGTTAGTCAACCATTGCACGTATTTCGTGCATTCCTTCGCTCTATCTGCTCCGTTTCCTATTTCATACGGTTATCAGGTTATGGAACGCATCAAAATCGTCATTAGATACTCGTATCTAATGACGATTTTGATGCTCGCATTATCGTATATCAGGCTTATGGTATGTAGTTGAAGGGTTATGTTGTGATGGATATTGAGGTTAGGGGGTTTTAAGATCCGATTTTTGGCCCATACAACATGTTCTTGTTTGTATAATTGGACAGATAGAAATGTATAAAACTGAGATTTGATTACCTCTTGAAAAAGTTGAACATTTCAAGTTAACATTCTTCCAAATACAGACTTCTTTAATACATAGAGTCAACACTTTACATATTTCTGGGAAATTTGGATAGGATAATCGGATAATCGCTCTTTTAGCAACAAAACATTTGTGATCTGGTATACGAATATAAGAACCTTACTTACCTTACTTACTGAATTATTCACCAATATATTTTTTCCTTCATATGCGTATGTGATCACTTTGTCAACAACGCCGTAGGTACACAAATAATTTTAAGAATAATTTGTAGAATATATACTTTTACAGAAATGTACAGATCGTTTTGGATACAACAGATTTTCTATTTGCATTCGATTTTATCATGTACATATAGTAGATAAGAAATCACTTGCCATATGTAATTTAACCTAGCTTTCATTTATAAATTAATTACTTAATGCAACTCTTAATACAATTGAACGGTTAGAGATATCTACTATCCTTTTCCATGGCGACCATTCATCTAACATTAGTCTTCTATTATTTCACAACTTTAGCAGTAGCTACTTTACACAACTTCTGGGTTTTCTCTTCCGTATAGTAGATATACACACGCTGTCCTCTACCATGCCAATATTTCTCAAATATTTTCTGAATCTACAATGTACAATTATTATTCCTTTTGATCTGTGACGTTGGTTCATCAGACTTTCCATGGTTTGAACAATTTCCGGGTTGATTGATAAAATAAGTTTCAAAGATACTTCTAGAGAAGAAAGCAATATATCTATCACAAAGTGTAAATCAACGCCTTGGCAATCAGCCTGGAAATTGTTCCACAATGGGCTCATTCAGCATTTTTTTTTATTTTCTTAACGGATGGATATTGCAATTTTAAGGTTCCCTACAAAAGAATAGAATTTTATATCGCGTGCTAGTCATCAAAAAAAAATCATAAACTGGCGCGCTAAGTATCCGCTGAAGGAGTGACGTCACCGCATGGGAAACCAATGCGACATGCTTACATGTGTTGTCAGTCAGTCGGGTAGTCGGCTTTTAGTTGCCTGTTAAGTTTTGATTAGTACGTCAAGATACTACGAATTTTGTTAGCAATTTGGAAGACACAGAACAGAAACAAATTACAAATAGACGCCTAAGAAAATAATAATGTCCCCGCAATTCTGTCGTGCGGATCTAAAATCGATAGTCTATTAGTCTACTTTGATTTGTTTTTTTAAATATCTTTTATTTGAAAATTGACTTATTTTGAAAGCAACAAAGCTACCCTGCGTAATCTAGGTATGCAATAAATACGTGTGTATCCTCTAGAAACACTATACAATTGTGNTTCTCTTCCGTATAGTAGATATACACACGCTGTCCTCTACCATGCCAATATTTCTCAGATATTTTCTGAATCTACAATGTACAATTATTATTCCTTTTGATCTGTGACGTTGGTTCATCAGACTTTCCATGGTTTGAACAATTTCCGGGTTGATTGATAAAATAAGTTTCAAAGATACTTCTAGAGAAGAAAGCAATATATCTATCACAAAGTGTAAACCAACGCCTTGGCAATCAGCCCGGAAATTGTTCCACAATGGGCTCATTCAGCATTTTTTTTTATTTGCTTAACGGAAAGATATTGCAATTTTAAGGTTCCCTACAAAAGAATAGAATTTTATATCGCCTACTAGTCATCAAAAAAAAAATCATAAACTGGCGCGCTAAGTATCCGCTGAGGGTGTGACGTCACCGCATGGGAAATCAATGCGACATGCTTACATGTGTTGTCAGTCAGTCGGGTAGTCGGCTTTTAGTTGCCTGTTAAATTTTGATTAGTACGTTAAGATACTACGAATTTTGTTAGCAATTTGGAAGACACAGAACAGAAAAAAATTACAAATAGACGCCTAAGAAAATAATAATGTCCCCGCAATTCTGTCGTGCGGATCTAAAATCGATAGTCTATTAGTCTACTTTGATTTGTTTTTTTTAATATCTTTTATTTGAAAATTGACTTATTTTGAAAGCAACAAAGCTACCCTGCGTAATCTAGGTATGCAATAAATACGTGTGTATCCTCTAGAAACACTATACAATTGTGTTTTCCATTGTTGTTTTTTTGTAAATATTGTACAAATAAGTACCTACAGGTACTAAGTGTTTATATAAAAATGCATAATAAATATTATATTATTAATATATTTATAAGATATTAGGTAGATTTTATGTAGTTTNGAAAGTGATAACAAATCGCCAAAAACCAATGTAACGTAAGAAATACTAAATTTATACCATTCGCGTACTTAACTCGAATGACTGACATTTTTACCGTTACTAATTGTTTGTACATAAGTTTCAATTTTAAAATCAAAATTCTTAATAAATATTGGGCGGAATTATAAAATTTAAAGTCTGTTGTAAAGAGAATTGTAAGAGCTTTCAAAAGAAATATTACTCAACCTCCAATGCCACTTAAATATTTTGGGATAATGGTTGTCCTTGCTTGGGGGTGAAAATGGCGGAGTCAAAAATACCAGCAAAGAATGTCCCCCTTTAATCTGAAATTGACGAGTCTGTGCGTTTTTCTACAATCTTGACGCAGTTCCTGAAAATGGCTCTGTTTCGTTTTTATTTGGCCACCCTGTAATAGATATTAGGTAGATTTATGTAGTTTCCATGGGAATAAAAATAGTAATCAGATTTTTGCATTTGATTAGGCAAATCTTTGAAACCTGTGACAGAAACGGTTTCGTCCAATTAAACGTAAAATCCTTATTTTTATTTACTATTCTTCTTGTACAAAAACATCAAAACTTTCGCTAAAAACGTACTTTATAGAAGCTTTACAAGTTATTAAAACGTATCTTTGCATTTTCACTCCTCTCATCTCAGCACTGATAAAGTCATGGTTTATACTACTACTTCTGGCAAATTAGAAGAATCTGCTTTTACGAAGTTTGCTTCCATTTTTTAAATTTAATATGCACAAACGTTAAAACATCTATGTGGTAGGTACTACAACGTTTCTATAGCCTAAAGATGCAGAAACTCATCTGGAACTTCTGGAAGTAGCGTACGAGCGCCTCCTACGATGCGCGCCAAGCCGGCTGACCGTCCCATGCGGTGACGTCATTGCATTGCCATGACTGAGACAAATATTCGCATTTTAAAAATCATATAGTTTGAAAACCGCTCAACGGATTGAGTTGAAATTTTCAGGATCGCCTAATCATGAGCAATTCTTTGTGTATACAATTAATTCATCAATTTTCTCGTTGCCTCGATACCTCTTCTGCTCTAGTACCCAAGTTAGGGGTCAAACTTCTAAACTAAATCTGTGGGGAATAAACCTAAAATATAACTAGTACTGGTAATAATATTCGATATTTGTTTTAGAAAATCGTCACCCTATATTCACTTTACCAAAGCATGATATTCCTGGTGGGCCTGACGGTATGACTATTGACACCGATGGTAACTTATGGGTAGCAACATTTGGGGGTGGTAGAATCTTTAAAATAGATCCCCGGAAACCAGAAACACTTCTGTACACAATTTCATTACCAGCTAAACAGGTAAATCCGAGGGATAATACTAACACATGATTTAATTGAGCATACAAAACTTATAATAATTTTACTTATTTAATTTTCCTTACTATTTCATTTAGATTACATCGGTAGCATTTGGTGGAAGCAAGTTAGATGAACTCTATGTTACTACTGCTTGTGTACAGCATGGCGATGGCGCAAAACTGTCACCCCCAGAAAATGGTGGACTTTATAGAATCACAGGATTAGGAGCAAGGGGTTTTCCTGCGAAAAAATTTATTATCTAGTTGAATACTATATACTATATGAAATAAATAATGTACACAACTGTTCTCTTTTTTTTTTGGATTTATATTGCAAAAACGGCTCAATACTCTTAGTTAGCTTGATAAAAATAATAATACATATAGTTTAAGATCCCGACTTGGATCGACCTTTACCCATCGAGCTTTCTAATAAAATTTGAATTTTGATAATATAATGTATTCATAAACAAAACTTGATTTGGTAGACATTCAATTTCCCTGCACAGATATTTTTAATAAAAAATTAAAGTTCAATTCAATTCAAAATTGTTCAGCTTGTACAGTACCGTGGTCACAGCTCTGTGTTTTTTAATCAAGGCTCCATACTTGGACCTTTGCTTTTTGTTTTGTATATTAATGATATCGCCCAAGATCTAAATGTTCACTTCTTGTTGTACGCTGATGACCTCAAGCTCAATGCAGATATTAACTCCGAGTCAGATTGTTTGCAACTACAGCATGACTTCAATCTGCTTAATTTATGGTGTATTTGTAATCGACTGCCCTTGAGTCCAAATTTAATGTTATGTCATTTATTTGTAAAAAGAGTAAAATTTGTTTTAATTATACTTTAAATAATCAGATACTTAATCGGCCTGAATTTGTTAAAGATTTCGGCATATTTTTTGACGGCATATTACCATTCAATAAACATATGGAAGAATGCATAGCTGGAGCGTACAAGAATCTGGGGTTCATACTACTTAACAGTAGAGATTTTAAAAACATATCTACATTACGAGTATTATTTAATAGCTTTGTTAGGCCTAAATTGGAGTACGGCTCTATAATTTGGTCTCCAAGTTATAATTGTCATATAACGGCGTTAGAGAAAGTACAGCGAAGGTTCTTTAAATCCGCAAGTTTCATATCGGATGGAATTTATCTAACCAGAGGATATTCAGAAGACTTATTATTGAAACGATTTGAGATGAGCAGTCTAATTAGAAGGAGGATTGTGAATTCTATAATTTTCCTATACAAGCTTGTTAACAATGGTATGGATTGCATTATGCTTACCTCTGTTGTTAGCTACAGATTTCCTAGAGCCAGCGCTAGATCTAATAATTTATTTGTTGTTTCCTACTCCCGTACTAATATTT
>NW_019419772.1:0-7733 GCF_000390285.2 Anoplophora glabripennis
TCGAGAGAATACAAAGCAAAAAAGCTGCTGTATTGGAAAGAGCATATAATAATTTTTGACTGGGGTTTGCGATAAAGAACATTTAATGATTAAGTTAATATCCCTTTACCTTTCACATGTTGTTAGGTATATGTATACTGAACTTTGAACAATTTTAGGTTGCACTAATAATGGAGGTTTCTGGTGCCTGTCGATGTTGCGAATTAACAAATTTGAAAACTAATGATGTATAGGACGTTGGCAAGTACCTACTTGTTTCAATACATGACAGCAAGACGGACATTTCAAGAAAAATTACAATTATAGAAGAATTTTGCGTGAATGCTGTTGAAATCCGAAAGCATAATACTGGCCATTGTATGAGGCGTACTTCAAGAACTTTATGGCCAATAAAGGGACTGATTTTACAATTATCAAACGGCATGGTGAATGGAAGAGCTCCTCGTAGCAGAAAGTTAAGTTGAGGAGTCTATATCTAACAAACTCGATATTGCAATAAAAATCTAAAGAAAATATAGCTGTTCCTAACAAGAAGAGACATCCGTGTTGGTTGAGACCAATTTAAAAAAAGTGTCACAAATTTAGAGTGTTAAAGAGAGTATAAAAGACCTTAAAAGCATAGAATATTCAAGAAAATAAAAAAGTTCATATAATGATATATTTGGAAACGTTTGGTTTACGAATGTACACAGGTTGTTGTGTTTTTGTAAAAAATCATTTGCATTATATCTTCCAAACTGGTTTGGCAAATAAATTCTAAATTGCTACAGGGCATATGATGTATATGACGATGATAAATGAGACAATTCAGAGGCCTCAGGAATCACCGAGTTTCGTCATATTTCTTTCGAGCAGTACTTCTACCTCATTGAAATTTAAAAACAGTAGCACGGTAGCAGTTACGGCAAAGTAAATTAAAAAAGGTCTCGAATGCGAGTTATCGTCAGATCAATTTTGAATGCGATAAAAGAAAATTTCCTGTGAATTCGATTATAAGGGTGTAAAAAATTAAAAAAACATTCTAATTTACCCCATTTAAAGGATGGTATTACTTTGTCGGAGACACCTATAAATCATTTATTAACATAGAAAAATCAAATTTTGTNATTGAGAGACTCAAGAGAACATTTTTTCATTTATTGCCAACGAATCAAGCTGTTGGTATTAATAAAATTAGAAGCACCAAAAGCTATACAAGCCACTGTTTCAAACCCTCTTCTAACAATTCGACTGATTCTGGAGGGTGGATGTCGTCTACTTCAGTGATGTAAACGTACATTGAGAGACTCAAGAGAACATTTTTTCATTTATTGCCAACGAATCAAGCTGTTGGTATTAATAAAATTAGAAGCACCAAAAGCTATACAAGCCACTGTTTCAAACCCTCTTCTAACAATTCGACTGATTCTGGAGGGTGGATGTCGTCTACTTCAGTGATGTAAACGTACATTGAGAGACTCAAGAGAACATTTTTTCATTTATTGCCAACGAATCAAGCTGTTGGTATTAATAAAATTAGAAGCACCAAAAGCTATACAAGCCACTGTTTCAAACCCTCTTCTAACAATTCGACTGATTCTGGAGGGTGGATGTCGTCTACTTCAGTGATGTAAACGTACATTGAGAGACTCAAGAGAACATTTTTTCATTTATTGCCAACGAATCAAGCTGTTGGTATTAATAAAATTAGAAGCACCAAAAGCTATACAAGCCACTGTTTCAAACCCTCTTCTAACAATTCGACTGATTCTGGAGGGTGGATGTCGTCTACTTCAGTGATGTAAACGTACATTGAGAGACTCAAGAGAACATTTTTTCATTTATTGCCAACGAATCAAGCTGTTGGTATTAATAAAATTAGAAGCACCAAAAGCTATACAAGCCACTGTTTCAAACCCTCTTCTAACAATTCGACTGATTCTGGAGGGTGGATGTCGTCTACTTCAGTGATGTAAACGTACATTGAGAGACTCAAGAGAACATTTTTTCATTTATTGCCAACGAATCAAGCTGTTGGTATTAATAAAATTAGAAGCACCAAAAGCTATACAAGCCACTGTTTCAAACCCTCTTCTAACAATTCGACTGATTCTGGAGGGTGGATGTCGTCTACTTCAGTGATGTAAACGTACATTGAGAGACTCAAGAGAACATTTTTTCATTTATTGCCAACGAATCAAGCTGTTGGTATTAATAAAATTAGAAGCACCAAAAGCTATACAAGCCACTGTTTCAAACCCTCTTCTAACAATTCGACTGATTCTGGAGGGTGGATGTCGTCTACTTCAGTGATGTAAACGTACATTGAGAGACTCAAGAGAACATTTTTTCATTTATTGCCAACGAATCAAGCTGTTGGTATTAATAAAATTAGAAGCACCAAAAGCTATACAAGCCACTGTTTCAAACCCTCTTCTAACAATTCGACTGATTCTGGAGGGTGGATGTCGTCTACTTCAGTGATGTAAACGTACATTGAGAGACTCAAGAGAACATTTTTTCATTTATTGCCAACGAATCAAGCTGTTGGTATTAATAAAATTAGAAGCACCAAAAGCTATACAAGCCACTGTTTCAAACCCTCTTCTAACAATTCGACTGATTCTGGAGGGTGGATGTCGTCTACTTCAGTGATGTAAACGTACATTGAGAGACTCAAGAGAACATTTTTTCATTTATTGCCAACGAATCAAGCTGTTGGTATTAATAAAATTAGAAGCACCAAAAGCTATACAAGCCACTGTTTCAAACCCTCTTCTAACAATTCGACTGATTCTGGAGGGTGGATGTCGTCTACTTCAGTGATGTAAACGTACATTGAGAGACTCAAGAGAACATTTTTTCATTTATTGCCAACGAATCAAGCTGTTGGTATTAATAAAATTAGAAGCACCAAAAGCTATACAAGCCACTGTTTCAAACCCTCTTCTAACAATTCGACTGATTCTGGAGGGTGGATGTCGTCTACTTCAGTGATGTAAACGTACATTGAGAGACTCAAGAGAACATTTTTTCATTTATTGCCAACGAATCAAGCTGTTGGTATTAATAAAATTAGAAGCACCAAAAGCTATACAAGCCACTGTTTCAAACCCTCTTCTAACAATTCGACTGATTCTGGAGGGTGGATGTCGTCTACTTCAGTGATGTAAACGTACATTGAGAGACTCAAGAGAACATTTTTTCATTTATTGCCAACGAATCAAGCTGTTGGTATTAATAAAATTAGAAGCACCAAAAGCTATACAAGCCACTGTTTCAAACCCTCTTCTAACAATTCGACTGATTCTGGAGGGTGGATGTCGTCTACTTCAGTGATGTAAACGTACATTGAGAGACTCAAGAGAACATTTTTTCATTTATTGCCAACGAATCAAGCTGTTGGTATTAATAAAATTAGAAGCACCAAAAGCTATACAAGCCACTGTTTCAAACCCTCTTCTAACAATTCGACTGATTCTGGAGGGTGGATGTCGTCTACTTCAGTGATGTAAACGTACATTGAGAGACTCAAGAGAACATTTTTTCATTTATTGCCAACGAATCAAGCTGTTGGTATTAATAAAATTAGAAGCACCAAAAGCTATACAAGCCACTGTTTCAAACCCTCTTCTAACAATTCGACTGATTCTGGAGGGTGGATGTCGTCTACTTCAGTGATGTAAACGTACATTGAGAGACTCAAGAGAACATTTTTTCATTTATTGCCAACGAATCAAGCTGTTGGTATTAATAAAATTAGAAGCACCAAAAGCTATACAAGCCACTGTTTCAAACCCTCTTCTAACAATTCGACTGATTCTGGAGGGTGGATGTCGTCTACTTCAGTGATGTAAACGTACATTGAGAGACTCAAGAGAACATTTTTTCATTTATTGCCAACGAATCAAGCTGTTGGTATTAATAAAATTAGAAGCACCAAAAGCTATACAAGCCACTGTTTCAAACCCTCTTCTAACAATTCGACTGATTCTGGAGGGTGGATGTCGTCTACTTCAGTGATGTAAACGTACATTGAGAGACTCAAGAGAACATTTTTTCATTTATTGCCAACGAATCAAGCTGTTGGTATTAATAAAATTAGAAGCACCAAAAGCTATACAAGCCACTGTTTCAAACCCTCTTCTAACAATTCGACTGATTCTGGAGGGTGGATGTCGTCTACTTCAGTGATGTAAACGTACATTGAGAGACTCAAGAGAACATTTTTTCATTTATTGCCAACGAATCAAGCTGTTGGTATTAATAAAATTAGAAGCACCAAAAGCTATACAAGCCACTGTTTCAAACCCTCTTCTAACAATTCGACTGATTCTGGAGGGTGGATGTCGTCTACTTCAGTGATGTAAACGTACATTGAGAGACTCAAGAGAACATTTTTTCATTTATTGCCAACGAATCAAGCTGTTGGTATTAATAAAATTAGAAGCACCAAAAGCTATACAAGCCACTGTTTCAAACCCTCTTCTAACAATTCGACTGATTCTGGAGGGTGGATGTCGTCTACTTCAGTGATGTAAACGTACATTGAGAGACTCAAGAGAACATTTTTTCATTTATTGCCAACGAATCAAGCTGTTGGTATTAATAAAATTAGAAGCACCAAAAGCTATACAAGCCACTGTTTCAAACCCTCTTCTAACAATTCGACTGATTCTGGAGGGTGGATGTCGTCTACTTCAGTGATGTAAACGTACATTGAGAGACTCAAGAGAACATTTTTTCATTTATTGCCAACGAATCAAGCTGTTGGTATTAATAAAATTAGAAGCACCAAAAGCTATACAAGCCACTGTTTCAAACCCTCTTCTAACAATTCGACTGATTCTGGAGGGTGGATGTCGTCTACTTCAGTGATGTAAACGTACATTGAGAGACTCAAGAGAACATTTTTTCATTTATTGCCAACGAATCAAGCTGTTGGTATTAATAAAATTAGAAGCACCAAAAGCTATACAAGCCACTGTTTCAAACCCTCTTCTAACAATTCGACTGATTCTGGAGGGTGGATGTCGTCTACTTCAGTGATGTAAACGTACATTGAGAGACTCAAGAGAACATTTTTTCATTTATTGCCAACGAATCAAGCTGTTGGTATTAATAAAATTAGAAGCACCAAAAGCTATACAAGCCACTGTTTCAAACCCTCTTCTAACAATTCGACTGATTCTGGAGGGTGGATGTCGTCTACTTCAGTGATGTAAACGTACATTGAGAGACTCAAGAGAACATTTTTTCATTTATTGCCAACGAATCAAGCTGTTGGTATTAATAAAATTAGAAGCACCAAAAGCTATACAAGCCACTGTTTCAAACCCTCTTCTAACAATTCGACTGATTCTGGAGGGTGGATGTCGTCTACTTCAGTGATGTAAACGTACATTGAGAGACTCAAGAGAACATTTTTTCATTTATTGCCAACGAATCAAGCTGTTGGTATTAATAAAATTAGAAGCACCAAAAGCTATACAAGCCACTGTTTCAAACCCTCTTCTAACAATTCGACTGATTCTGGAGGGTGGATGTCGTCTACTTCAGTGATGTAAACGTACATTGAGAGACTCAAGAGAACATTTTTTCATTTATTGCCAACGAATCAAGCTGTTGGTATTAATAAAATTAGAAGCACCAAAAGCTATACAAGCCACTGTTTCAAACCCTCTTCTAACAATTCGACTGATTCTGGAGGGTGGATGTCGTCTACTTCAGTGATGTAAACGTACATTGAGAGACTCAAGAGAACATTTTTTCATTTATTGCCAACGAATCAAGCTGTTGGTATTAATAAAATTAGAAGCACCAAAAGCTATACAAGCCACTGTTTCAAACCCTCTTCTAACAATTCGACTGATTCTGGAGGGTGGATGTCGTCTACTTCAGTGATGTAAACGTACATTGAGAGACTCAAGAGAACATTTTTTCATTTATTGCCAACGAATCAAGCTGTTGGTATTAATAAAATTAGAAGCACCAAAAGCTATACAAGCCACTGTTTCAAACCCTCTTCTAACAATTCGACTGATTCTGGAGGGTGGATGTCGTCTACTTCAGTGATGTAAACGTACATTGAGAGACTCAAGAGAACATTTTTTCATTTATTGCCAACGAATCAAGCTGTTGGTATTAATAAAATTAGAAGCACCAAAAGCTATACAAGCCACTGTTTCAAACCCTCTTCTAACAATTCGACTGATTCTGGAGGGTGGATGTCGTCTACTTCAGTGATGTAAACGTACATTGAGAGACTCAAGAGAACATTTTTTCATTTATTGCCAACGAATCAAGCTGTTGGTATTAATAAAATTAGAAGCACCAAAAGCTATACAAGCCACTGTTTCAAACCCTCTTCTAACAATTCGACTGATTCTGGAGGGTGGATGTCGTCTACTTCAGTGATGTAAACGTACATTGAGAGACTCAAGAGAACATTTTTTCATTTATTGCCAACGAATCAAGCTGTTGGTATTAATAAAATTAGAAGCACCAAAAGCTATACAAGCCACTGTTTCAAACCCTCTTCTAACAATTCGACTGATTCTGGAGGGTGGATGTCGTCTACTTCAGTGATGTAAACGTACATTGAGAGACTCAAGAGAACATTTTTTCATTTATTGCCAACGAATCAAGCTGTTGGTATTAATAAAATTAGAAGCACCAAAAGCTATACAAGCCACTGTTTCAAACCCTCTTCTAACAATTCGACTGATTCTGGAGGGTGGATGTCGTCTACTTCAGTGATGTAAACGTACATTGAGAGACTCAAGAGAACATTTTTTCATTTATTGCCAACGAATCAAGCTGTTGGTATTAATAAAATTAGAAGCACCAAAAGCTATACAAGCCACTGTTTCAAACCCTCTTCTAACAATTCGACTGATTCTGGAGGGTGGATGTCGTCTACTTCAGTGATGTAAACGTACATTGAGAGACTCAAGAGAACATTTTTTCATTTATTGACAACGAAATTCAGGAAACATTATGAAAAAGTGTTCGCCGAATTTAATGAATGGAGGAAAAAACGGAGAGTAATGACAATAAATGAAGAAGTCATGCTATCGTATTTTTTAAATTTGAAAAAAATATATGCAATTTCATCTACGTGGTCGAAGTATTCGATGTTGAAGGCTACTATAAAGGTCTACAAATATATAGATATTGGAAAATATAACAAGCTTACTGCTTAGAAGAGTGAATCGAGAGAATACAAAGCAAAAAAGCTGCTGTATTGGAAAGAGCACATAATAATTTTTGACTGGGGTTTGCGATAAAGAACATTTAATGATTAAGTTAATATCCCTTTACCTTTTACATGTTGTTAGGTATATGTATAGTGAACTTTGAACAATTTTAGGTTGCACTAATAATGGAGGTTTCTGGTGCCTGTCGATGTTGCGAATTGACAAATTTGAAAACTAGTGACGTACAGGACGTTGGCAGGTACCTACTTGTTTCAATACATGACAGCAAGACGGACATTTCAAGAAAAATTACAATTATAGAAGGATTTTGCGTGAATGCTGTTGAAATCAAGAAGCATATACTGGCCATTGTATGAGGCGCACTTCAATAACTTTATTGGCCAATAAAGGTGCTGATCTTACAACCATCAAACGGCATGGTGAATAGATGAGCTCCTCTGTAGCAGAAAGTTAAGTTGAGGAGTCTATATCTAACAAACTTGATATTGCAATAAAAATCTAAAGAAAATATAGCTGTTCCTAACAAGAAGAGAC
>NW_019419773.1:0-7739 GCF_000390285.2 Anoplophora glabripennis
TGTTCATGTTCATAAAAAAGTATTAGTGAAGATAATTTTTATAAAATTATGTGGTGAGCATTAAAATGTTCACTAAGTATTGGGAGAGTCCTACACGCATAAAAAAATCATTCAAATGCACAGTCCAAGCAAATGTTACAGGAGTGTTCTAGATCAAACTTGAATACACTGTGCATATACATATAAAGTATAATTATTTATTATTTCTGGTAGATTTAATGTGGGAACTGCATTTTTTGCTAATTTGCTGATATTTTTGTTGAAAATTAAAAAATTTTCTTCAAAGTGAAAATTTTGATGGTATCCAATCTTGTTTTTTAAAATCAGTAAAAATTAAAATATTATATTCGAAAAATCGAAGCAAGTATAAAAATTTGGTAATTATTTATTTTACCATAAAACTCTGATTTTTCTAATCAAATTTTGCCAACCCCCTCCTTTTCCAGGGTGCTGAACATGAATTTGAAATTAATTTTTTGTTATTTTTTCGATCGCAAAAAATAATATCACATTAATTTTCAGCTCTCTCAAAATTACGGGAATTGGAAAAATTTCATATAAATTGGAGGACTTTTACGTAAAGTAAGTAATTATTAAAAATATGATACATATTTACTCATTATTTTATTAACAATTTATAGTAATATCACGTTTACCATTGCACTATGTGTGCGAACAAAATTATATTGTCAACCCTGGAATACTCTGACCTTAACCAAGAAATTGCGTATATAATGGGTCAAATTTACGTTTTATATATTGCTTATTTTACTTATCTAGAGAAGGACTCTCTTCACCAACTTGTTCGCTTCTATTTATACAATGTCCTACAATACATTTGCCAATGAAAAAATAACTAATTATTGAAATCAAAGCCACACGTACAGCTCAAGTTTCCAGATACGACTGATGCAGGGTTACCAACTAGGCTCCCAACTGCCTTCATAATAATCGCACTATAGCCAGTCTAGGCGGTATATGATTAATGCTTATGTAAGCAGATGGCAAGAAGAATGCCAGATTGTCCTGATTTGTATACTCATACTAAGTCATTTGTACAGAAAATGAATTTTTACACAACTTTGAAGGTATTGATTCCTGTCAAATCTCAAAAACTTAAAACGTCTGTATCTCGAAAATGGTTGAGTTTATCGATTTCTAACAAGTATACCATTTTTAATTAAAATTGAACGCAGTTCAATAATTTCTAGTTACAAAATTCAAAATTGTAAAATACAAAAAGTTAAGACATATTTTTATATCGATAGAACTGTATAACTAGCGACCCCAAAATTGTTTACATATTCATATTTGCCACTTCAACAAACGTTAAACTACAAATTTTCAAAACAATCGGTCCATAAGTACTTAAAATATAGCAAAAAATCGAAAGTATTTTTTCAACTTTAACACCCTGTAGAACGAAAATGAGCAACAATTGACTAAGGCATGTTTGGCTCAATCGCTATATTTTGACATCAACAATCTGTTGTAAGCTGTGTACCGTTACTAATGACTAGCCTTGTATTATTAGTTTTTTTACTGTATCTCTGGTTGCAGTCAACTGTCTTATCTTTTGCTTAGGATGCATTTATTTTATTATACAGGGTGTTGCAAATTAGTAGGTCAACCTGTTAACCACATATTCTTTGGACTAAAATAATGGGACTTTTCTTATGTCACTTTTTATTTCGGAGACCCATTTTAAAAATACAGGGTTTCAAAATTAAAATTAAAAAAAATTGATTTTGTGTAATTTTGGTTTAAAATATCAAAGCACGAACAATGGGGAAGGGAGTTGCAGTACTCGTGGACCCCCTATTTTTTTTGAGTATATCTGCTTTCCGAATATTTTTTTTTTAGATAAAGCGGCGTCTTCTATTTTTTTTTCACCCTTGCAAGATTTTTATTTGTAGCATCGTTTACGAGATAGTTAATTTTTTTGGATACGCGACATCCTAGTCGATTTTCTTCTCTTGTATTTTTTTCCTTGTGTTTTTGAGAATCCTCACGTAATTATTTTATTAATCATCACCATTTGATGATTAATGATGTGAGCTCGTTTACACCGATCGAAATAACTCATTTAGAGGGAAAAAAGAAAATTGTTACCTGGACAGTTTTTCACAACTTTTCAACCCTGCGCCACCCCTGCTCACGCATTTATTTTTTTTAGGTTTATTATAAACCCTTTTACCATTATCGACTTATAAAAGTCCAGGTAACAATATTTTTTCTCCAAGTGTAATTTGATTGGACTGGTTATAAAAAATTTTATTTATATAAAATGAGAATTTACAAGGGTGGAATAGGGCAAGGAAATCAGGGCCTTGAATTTCTGACAAGGTCAGTGATTCAATTTTATTTAAAATGTTTTATCATTATCAAATAACAATGACCAGATAANCTAGTCGATTTTCTTCTCTTGTATTTTTTTCCTTGTGTTTTTGAGAATCCTCACGTAATTATTTTATTAATCATCACCATTTGATGATTAATGATGTGGGCTCGTTTAGACTGATCGAAATAGCTCATTTAGGGGGAAAAAAAGAAAATTGTTACCTGGACAATTTTTCACAACTTTTCAACCCTCCGCCACCCCTGCTCACGCATTTATTTTTTATTTTTGGTTTATTATAAACCCTTTTACCATTATTCACTTATAAAAGTCCAGGTAACAATTTTTTTTCTCTAAGTGTAATTTGGTTGGACTAGTTATAAAAAATTTGATTTATATAAAATGAGAGTTTATAAGGGTGGGATGGGGCAAGGAAATCAGGGCCTTGAATTTCTGACAAGGTCAGTGTTTCAATTTTATTTAAAATGTTTTATCAGGGCTATAAATAACAATGACCAGATAATAATATAGGCGAAGAACATGATTTCAAAAGAAAAAATAGTTAAAAATGTCTCAATATTTCAAGAAACAAAGGCATATTAATATTACTATTAATTGAGTTGTTAACTAAGTCTACACAAAAAAAAGAGTAGAAATACATTTCAAAAAGGGGAATAGTAGCACTTTACCTAATAAGATGAAATCATTCCGATAAACGATTATTTTTCTGTGTGTTTACAATGTATGAGCCTATTTTTGTATTTAATGCGGGTCATATACCTCCTTGGTATCGGCCTTTTCTTTTCAAGACTGCTTAGATTTTCTGTACGATCATTTGTTTCCAATTATCAGACTCACAAAGTTATTTTTGCTTTGACAGATGATAACGAATTTGTTTTTTTTTTAATTGTTTTGCGACCGTTTTTCTCCTGGTTACGCCTTTTGAAAATCACCTAAAAATTTTATGATTTTCCTTTTATCCTTTCATTTTTGTAACTGGTTTATTAAAATTTGCAATAAGGTGAACAACATAAACTAATAGACATTTCAAATAACGAAAATTCCGACAGAGCTAAATTCTGGTGGAGACCTTGGGTACACCATTAGAAATAAAGTGTCAAAAGTCCCCATCGATCCCATGTGTGCTAAACAAATTATTTGGGATCAAAGGTCAAAATTTGAGGTTTTTTGGATTTTTTTTTGCGATAACGGTAAATTTTATCAAAAAAGTAGCCCAGACAAAAATTGTAGATCTGAAAATTATCTATAAAAATGGTCCTTATACTTTTTTTTTCTAAGAATCACCATTCCTGAGATATCGCGATTCTAGTAGTTGAAGGAGAACAGTTTTCGAAAAAAATCTAAAAAACCTCAAATTTTGACCTTTGACCCCGAATAACTTTTTTAGCACACATGGGACCGATGGGGACTTTTTACACTTTATTTCTAATGATGTACCCAAGGTCTCCACCAAAATTTAGCTCTGTCGGAATTTTCGATATTTGAATTGTCTATTTTGACAATATTTCGGCATGTGCCACCTGTAACCTCTTAAAATTAAAACCCGATTTTCAAAAAAAGGCTGTATATGAAATTTTTTCAGCGATACGCCACAGAGCTCCAATGTTGTACCATTCGAAGAGAGTTACTGTAAAGACGAAGAAGGAGAAAGATGTAAACATGAGAATGGATCAGAAGTGAAAACAAAATGTGATAAATGTATTTACGAAACTGAAAGTGAGATCCTTTGTACGGTACCCTCTGCGAGACACGAGAACGATTGGGAAGCGTATAAATGTGAATCGTGTGAGTACGCAACTGAAAATGAGAAATTACTTCAGAGGCACCTGTTGACACATAAAGATCCTTTGCAAATTCAAATGTACAAGTGTAAAGACTGCGATTACGAAACTAAATACAAGAGTGCTATTAAACAGCACCAACTGAAACATAAAGAGCCTTCAGAGGTTCGAATGTACAGGTGTAACGACTGCAATTACCAAACCAAATTAAGGGCTAATATCAAACAGCATCTACTGAAACATAAAGAGCCTTCACAGGTTCGAATGTACAGGTGTAACGACTGTAATTATGAAAGTAAATACAAGAATAGTATTAAAATGCAT
This sequence comes from Anoplophora glabripennis, assembly GCF_000390285.2. Lineage (NCBI taxonomy): Eukaryota > Metazoa > Arthropoda > Insecta > Coleoptera > Cerambycidae > Anoplophora > Anoplophora glabripennis. The sequence continues at coordinate 4,465 of NW_019419773.1, forward strand.
CAAGTGAAACATAAAGACCCTTCACAGGTTCAAATGTACAGGTGTAACGACTGCAACTACGAAACTGAATTAAAGGGTAATATCAAAAAGCATCAACTGAAACATAAAGAGCCCTCGCAGGTTCAGATGTACAAGTGTAGCGAGTGTGATTACGAAAGTAAATACAAGACTGCTATCAAAAGCCACCTTCTGAAACATAAAGATCCTTCACTGGTTCAAATGTACAAGTGTAACTACTGCAACTACGAAACTAAATACAAGAGTCATATCAAAAGGCACGAACTGAAACATAAAGAGCCTTTGCAGGTTCAAATCTACAGGTGTAGTGACTGTGATTACGAAACTAAAATAGGGAGTAATTTCAAACAGCATCAACTGCAACATAAAAACCCCTGGCAGGTTCAAATGTATAGGTGTAATGAGTGCAATTACGAAACTGAATTAAAGGGTAATATCAAAAAGCACCAACTGAAACATAAAGAGCCCTCGCAGGTTCAAATGTACAAGTGTAGCGACTGTGATTACGAAAGTAAATACAAAAATGCTGTCAAAACGCACCTACTGAAACATAAAGATCCTTCACTGGTTCAAATGTACAAATGTAACGACTGCAGCTATGAAACTAAATACAAGAGTCATATCAAACAGCATCAATTGCAACATAAAGAGGGCTCGCAGGTTCCAATTTATAGGTGTCGCGTCTGCGATTACAAAACTAAATACAAGTATCATATCAAAAGGCACGAACTGAAACATAAAGAGCTTTTGCAGGTTCAAGTACACAGGTGTAACGACTGCAATTACGAAACTAAAATAGGGAGTAATTTCAAACAGCATAAACTGCAACATAAAAACCCCTTGCAGGTTGAAATGTACAGGTGTAAGAACTGCAATTACGAAAGTAAGTACAAGGGTAATATCACAAAGCACCAACTGAAACATAAAGATCCTTCACAGGTTCAAATGTACAGGTGTAACGATTGCAATTACGAAACTAAATTAAAGGGTAATTTCAAACGGCATCAACTACAACATAAAAAACCCCGTGCAGTTTCAAATGTACAGATGTAAGGACTGCAACTATGAAACTAAATACAAGAGTAATATCAAACGACACCAACTGAAACATACAGATCTTTCACTGGGTCAAATGTACAGGTGTTAGGACTGCAATTACGGAAGTAAATACAGCATGGTTATGAAACGACACCAACTGATGCATAAAAATCTTTCGCCCGTCTAAACATACAAGTGTAACGGCTGCGATTATGAAACTAAATAGAGGAGCGTTATAGAACGTCACATGTTGAAGCATAAAGGCTCTTCATAAATGCAAATGTACAGAATGCTTTGCTAACAACCGAGCATTGAGAGTCTTTGAGGAGACCTCAGTTGATCCACAAGAAATGGTTTGCAGGTGTGAATTATCACTTTTTGTTCACTGTGTAAAATTTTGGCAAAAATGGAGGCATTTAGAGCAACAAGTGTGTATATTATTATTAGTATAGTATTGTTGAAATACATTGGTTGAAACACGAGAACCTTGCCAAAACGGAGGCTGACAAGTGATTTTGGACTAATATTTGCAGAATTCACTGGTACCTAGTTATGTCCATACTTTTCCCGTGTTTCTCACAATGTTACAGTTGACATACTGTTCATAACTTCAACAAGTGATATATTAAACTTATACATTAATTTTAAATGGCCATATTTTCAATTGTGTAGAACATGTAATTAATAGAAAGGTCTGTTATAAAATAAATATACATAATTTTTATGGTAGAAACTGTCATATTTGTGGGCTGCTAGATCGACTATACAGGGTTCCCCAATTTTTATCTTTCAAACTTTAGGAGCGCATAGAACAACCAAGAATGATGGTACTTTGTTTTATAAAACATGTTTTGCTTGATTTTAGTTGAAAAACAAATCATTTTCAGATTATTATTTTTAGCCTAAAATGAGTTTATAGTCGGGATAAATCGAAAATGATTCTAGAACTATTCGTTTGACAAAAAAAGTATTTAAATGTTTTGTTACAAATACAATTTTAAATCATTAAAATTACGAACAATTCAGTGATGTAGAAATTTCCCCCTTCTATATTTACTAAAGATCTCGTTTGGTGTTTTGTGAATTGCTGCGATAAAATGGATTAATAGTTAACAAAGACCGAATGTATCATAATTCAATTATAAAAATTCTAAATTAGTGATACATAAATAACCCCCATCAAGTTTATCAAATTTTTAGGATTGTACTTTGATAATAAATCTCAGATGGTGGGAGCATCTTGATTATGTACTAAAAAAAACTTAATCAAAATATAGGCAAAAATGGAGGCATTTAGACCAATAAGTGTGATGTAAACATATATCTTATTCATTCATGTGTCTAGATAAAAATTTATTGTCGTTCACTACCGATTAAAAACGCATTAAAAGCTATGATAATGACCGAATATTATGGTAGGTCAAAATTCGCGCTTGATATATCTTTGTTCCGTTGCGTTGTTCGAAACGTTATTACAGCTTACATGAATATTTTTTAGACTCCGTAACAGACGACTGTCGAAAAGTTAATTATGTTATAAACAAAAGAAAACACGCAATCAGCTGACTTTAGAGTGGGGGGTTATGCCTCAGCTTTTCACTTAAACAAGTCAAAAATATGCGCTAGGTAAACTGATACTGAATAACATGACATTTCGTAATCAAATAGTCATCTTAATCAGTGATACGAAAAAAATTGTCCGCCGAAGTTTTTGCGCTGTATAAGTGCTCAGCTGACGAGGTGAAGGTGCAGCACATTGCTATGCACGCAGGCGCATTGCATCTTTAACTTTATCAGCTGAGCATTTTTTCCATTTAACTTATTAAGTTAGCTATTGTAATACCAAATTTCAGCTTTTGCGGTAGGAGATATCTATAATTTTTTTTCATTTTTCAAGTCTACTAGTAATTATATAAAAATATACAACTTTTTTCGAATATTTATTTAGAATAAACGATTTCACGAGTTTTAATAAACAAATATTCACATTTAAATACTTATAACATAAAATTGAACTGCACCAACATTTGCTGCGAAAAACGTACATGGTAAATATATGGGCACACGCTCATCAGGTCCCAACAGAATTATATCCGACTGGTTTTGGCTGGGAAGAGAAGGGGGACAAATTTATTTTCAAATGGTTCAAGAGTGAACAGCTGCCCTCTTCGCTTGGAGATATAATTATCGAGGATACTAATATATTTCGCTCTATAGGT
>NW_019419774.1:0-14304 GCF_000390285.2 Anoplophora glabripennis
GTGTACTACATTTTTCGAAAATATATGCCTATATGTTTGTTATACACATTCCAAATGAAAAAAAGTTAGGTGAAACAGTTTAATACAGTATTAATCAGAGTCTAGTGGCATTCGGGAATATTTTTTTTCGCTTGCTGAGTGGTAACTATTTCATATAGAATAATGAAAGAATATGAACTAATGACAAAAACTTTAATGGTTGAAAACATAACGTTTTAAATTGAAGGAATTTTAGAGCTAACGTTAAAAAGACGTAGTATAACTTACAGGAAAGGTTAAGTGTATACGAGTAATTTACGTAAACGTTACAATTAAACCTTATAAAACACGGAAAATTTAACACAAAATTATTATAGTTAGAGATGTCAAAAGAAGACGTGTTAGTTAACTGTACATGCGTGCGATTTTAAGTGACCCCAAGCTGTGAAGTTCCTATATACAAGCTTCAAATGACAGTTATTGTAGTACTGAAAAACCGTAAAATAACATCAAAATTGTAAAAAATTTCAATAGTTATTCAACCGTAGGTTAAGGTATAGATAAACATTATTTTAACGTTCGTGTTCTCATTGGGTTAGAGCTAATTTTTGGGTATTACCATCATTTACATTGTTATACGCGTGTATGCAGTGTGTTGTAAATTTACTTTACTATTATTTTTTTTCATAATGATTTTTTATATTACTGCTATAATTATTATTTATTTTGTCGTGTGTAAACACTTTTTGTATACTAACACTAATAAATATCTATCTATCTATCTAGCTATCCGTCTATCCGTCTGTCCGTCTGTCCGTCTGTCCGTCTGTCCGTCTGTCCGTCTGTCCGTCGGCCTGTCGGCCCGTCGGCCCGTCGGCCCGTCGGCCCGTCCGCCCGTCCGCCCGTCCGCCCGTCCGCCCGTCCGTCCGTCCGTCCGTCCGTCCGTCCCTCCGTCCCTCCGTCCGTCCCTCCCTCCGTCCATCCATCCATCCATCCATCCATCCATCCATCCATCCATCCATCNTACACGTTTCAGTGTATATTTTTTCTTTGCGATGTATTTTTAGCTTTTACGTTGTACTCTTACATTTTAAAATGTGTTATTCTTTATAAACTTTTACTAAAATTGATGTAAATATACGAATAAAAATAAATTTACATGACCTGATTTGAGTCAACCAATCATATTCATCAGATTAATCATCACCGCGTGTGCTAGATGTTCAGTAGGCATGTTTGGATCCATTTTTGGCGTAATAATATAGCGCACTGTTTTAACTACCCAAACATAGTGTTATAAAAAATGCTGAGGTAAATTATGTTATCGAAAAATATGAGAAAATCAATAATTGCCATTTTATAATTTGCTTAACTTTACTCACAGATATCCAGATTCTAGTTTACTGTTTAAGACCTGTTTTACTTATTATTTTACTTACACAATATTTTGTTTTCAGTTTAATGTTTTCAAGAAGTGGCCATTGCTCTCGAAATGGTTCAAAAATGCACCTGGACGCGAGAACTAGGGCAAAATTTTCATCTAGAAAAGTCCTCACATAAAAAAACTTTTAAAAAATAAACACTTTAGTTGTGATTCAATAAATTTAAATATGGTCAAAATAATCCATATTAATTTACAAGTATATAAAAATAGAAAATAATATGAAGCGAATTATTTTTTTTCAACAAACCTTTAATAAATTTGTAATTTATTCAAGCAATAACGAAACAAAAGTTCTTGTTTTTATAAGCTAAAACATGAATATAGAAGAATCAGGTTTTCATTCTAGATATCCGTAAATATCGAACGAAATATTGAATATATAACCTAATATAACTTAAACTCCAAATAATCCTCTAGTTCCAATAGACATGAAATAGGTACTTTTTCTACCGATAATTTGATACGAGAAAACTCTTCAGTTAGTCAGTGGTATGTTGTCCATTTGACAAAATGGACATTTGCCTGACATCTAGACAATTTAAAATTTTTGCGGAGTCGCAGTTACAGAAAACTATTGCCGCTACAGTTTTCGCATCACACAGTCGATGGTCTACGACTAATAAAAAAATCTCCAAATATTTTTAGATTTTAAGCTTCATAAAATAACTGAAAATTTATTTTGCACTATATACCACTACTAAAGTTGTTCGAAATGAATAATTAACAAATTTGCTAAAAGAATGTGTCGTATAGTACCACGTCATAGGTAAATCAGTATAGATTTTATCCAATATGAAATCTGGAATTTTATTTATAACAATTACAAAAATAATTAATCACTCACATTTCAAGTTTACAACACTATTCTCTGTTATTATAACTGTTAATAACTGTTTTATTTCTTTAACAACTACAAATTTATCATTACATCTGGATTCTTAAATCGATATTGATTATTTGACTGAAATAGCAGTAGGTAATTAAACGATTTCTTTGTTGTATGTACATAGTCAGTGTATAGAATCGAACATTCTGCCAGAGCAGTACCCAGAAATTAATCTACAGTCACAAAAATGGACAACAAAGTGATTGAAATAGTAATTTCATATTTATTATTATCCGTAATGTTACGAGACGATATCTCGGTTATTATAGAAAGCTATACTTTTCGAGTTCTCGTTTTCGAGAGAAATTTTATGATGAAACAGATTTTTTAAATTTTTTTAGTCTTGAAATTATAAAAAAAAATAAATAAAATGTGGGTGTACTACATTTTTCGAAAATATATGCCTATATGTTTGTTATACACATTCCAAATGAAAAAAAGTTAGGTGAAACAGTTTAATACAGTATTAATTAAAAAATTACACCAATTACAGTCGATGAAACAGAATGTTTTGTTTAAAGTAATCTTGATCTTATTGTTTTAAAATTATTAAATTTTACCGAAATTTAATGGCCAACGTGATGGAAATAAAATTACTGTTCCAAACAAAATTAATGGTCACATGGTTTTGTAACCATTTATGAATGCACTTGCACTCAGGGTTTTTCGTATATTTGATGGCCTGTGCTTTCATTATACAATACGAAATACATAGTAGAAAAGTATATAAACAATATACAGCCGGCTATTATTTTATTAAATGACGGCAAGTGTGTAACCTACACATTCTATCAATCGGAATGGAATTTCCATTCATATAATGCAATTTTTAAGAAAAAAATGCAAGGGAGAGAATTTCTAGAATACATACACATCATCGCACGGTTTCAATATTATTATTCCAAGAATCACATGAAAGGATGATTGATGTTGTGGGCACAGTTCATCCCTGACCTCGATACAGAGAAAAAAAACTTATCCATTGTTAGGGTCTGATAGCTGTTAGGTTGATATTCGGTCTAGTATAAAAACAAAAGCAATGCTTTTTAATGCAAATTAGACTATTTTAAATACTTTAAAATACTTATAGCTTGTCAGGTAATTATAAAATACTTTCGTTATTAAACCTTCCAAAGAAATATATACAGGGTGTATTAAACTTTTGACAGTTGATAGAGGAATTTAATTTGGACCAAAAAATTCAATTGAACAATTTTTTTTCTTTTTAACTTTTTTCTTGATATTTAGAAAACAGTAAGTACTAACGAACCCAAATTGGGTATATCTTGTGGCGACATAGTGCCCTTAAAAAATGACCTGCAAATGATTCACTAGAACCACCAGTGGCGTGGTAGACGAGTAATCATTACCCTTTTTTCTACGAAGTTTTTTTAATTTCATGACATTTTCGACGTCACTAATCAATTTTAAACGAAAACTTGTTTTTGCAATGTTATTAGTGCATACAACTGAACTGAAAAATATTTATTATCCTACATTTACCTATAAAGACAAATTTGTTAAAGTGTTATTTATTTGACATCATGTATTTAAAACTTAAAATGTTAATTTTTTTTTTCCATTTTAATCATGATTATGAAGTGTTCAAGCTCAAAAATCGTGACGCTTTAATTTTTTTTAAAGTTTGACTGTTTGAAACAAAGAAACGGTTTTCTGGATCGAGATGAAACTTCACAGGGTTCTTCTGGGTATATCAAACTGTAAAAGTCATGTTTAACATTAGTCNCATCCATCCATCCATCCATCCATCCATCCATCCATCCATCCATCCATCCATCCATCCATCCATCCATCCATCCATCCATCCATCCATCCATCCATCCATCCATCCATCCATCCATCCATCCATCCATCCATCCATCCATCCATCCATCCATCCATCCATCCATCCATCCATCCATCCATCCATCCATCCATCCATCCATCCATCCATCCATCCATCCATCCATCCATCCATCCATCCATCCATCCATCCATCCATCCATCCATCCATCCATCCATCCATCCATCCATCCATCCATCCATCCATCCATCCATCCATCCATCCATCCATCCATCCATCCATCCATCCATCCATCCATCCATCCATCCATCCATCCATCCATCCATCCATCCATCCATCCATCCATCCATCCATCCATCCATCCATCCATCCATCCATCCATCCATCCATCCATCCATCCATCCATCCATCCATCCATCCATCCATCCATCCATCCATCCATCCATCCATCCATCCATCCATCCATCCATCCATCCATCCATCCATCCATCCATCCATCCATCCATCCATCTATCTAGCTACCTATTTATCTATAAATATCTATCTATTTGTTAATTCCAGGACCTCTTACTGTAATTTTATAAACAAAATTCAAAAATCTAACTTCCTAGTGGAAAAACTTCTATTCAGCACACAGCTGACTAAAAATTTAGTCGAATGAATTTTTAAATACATAATGAGGTTTAGTTTCTGCACTAGGTTAAATAATGTATTCTGTAATACTATTTTTCATTATCTAAGAAATCAGCAATATCTACATAACAACCATTCTGGAAAATTGTTAAGCACAAATAGCAAATATCATTTTGCTCTTTTAAAAAAATTAAAATGTGACTTAAAGTGCCTTATTATTATCATTGATGTAGAAACAATTCATTTTAAAATCCGTCTATTTAAAAACTCATTAAAAATTCAATTACGCTGTATAAATATATTATACAAAGGAAACTTCTCCGATGTGACAAGGGAATAAAAATATTTTCACTAAGGCTTACAAAACCTGTAACAGTACTGTAGAAGTCGCGGTACTACAGGCTTAGGCAACCAATATTAACGATTCGTTTATAATGAACAATGGCAAAACATTACATCTATGCTCGAGATAATTCGATCCCTGGTTGGTTGAACAGAATCTCGTAAAAAATTACACCAATTACAGTCGATGAAACAGAATGTTTTGTTTAAAGTAATCTTGATCTTATTGTTTTAAAATTATTAAATTTTACCGAAATTTAATGGCCAACGTGATGGAAATAAAATTACTGTTCCAAACAAAATTAATGGTCACATGGTTTTGTAACCATTTATGAATGCACTTGCACTCAGGGTTTTTCGTATATTTGATGGCCTGTGCTTTCATTATACAATACGAAATACATAGTAGAAAAGTATGCAAACAATATACAGCCGGCTATTATTTTATTAAATGACGGCTAGTGTGTAACCTACACATTCTATCAATCGGAATGGAATTTCCATTCATATAATGCAATTTTTAAGAAAAAAATGCAAGGGAGAGAATTTCTAGAATACATACACATCATCGCACGGTTTCAATATTATTATTCCAAGAATCACATGAAAGGATGATTGATGTTGTGGGCACAGTTCATCCCTGACCTCGATACAGAGAAAAAAACTTATCCATTGTTAGGGTCTGATAGCTGTTAGGTTGATATTCGGTCTAGTATAAAAACAAAAGCAATGCTTTTTAATGCAAATTAGACTATTTTCAATACTTTAAAATACTTATAGCTTGTCAGGTAATTATAAAATACTTTCGTTATTAAATCTTCCAAAGAAATATATACAGGGTGTATTAAACTTTTGACAGTTGATAGAGGAATTTAATTTGGACCAAAAAATTCAATTGAACAAATTTTTTTCTTTTTAACTTTTTTCTTGATATTTAGAAAACAGTAAGTACTAACGAACCCAAATTGGGTATATCTTGTGGCGACATAGTGCCCTTAAAAAATGACCTGCAAATGATTCACTAGAACCACCAGTGGCGTGGTAGACGAGTAATCATTACCCTTTTTTCTACGAAGTTTTTTTAATTTCATGACATTTTCGACGTCACTAATCAATTTTAAACGAAAACTTGTTTTTGCAATGTTATTAGTGCATACAACTGAACTGAAAAATATTTATTATCCTACATTTACCTATAAAGACAAATTTGTTAAAGTGTTATTTATTTGACATCATGTATTTAAAACTTAAAATGTTAATTTTTTTTTTCCATTTTAATCATGATTATGAAGTGTTCAAGCTCAAAAATCGTGACGCTTTAATTTTTTTTAAAGTTTGACTGTTTGAAACAAAGAAACGGTTTTCTGGATCGAGATGAAACTTCACAGGGTTCTTCTGGGTATATCAAACTGTAAAAGTCATGTTTAACATTAGTCAAATCGTGAATATTTCTAATTTAGCCGCCAATTTTCTAAAAAACCATAAATTATCATTTTTTCCCTGTTTTTTAAAATTCGTGTAAAAGATGAAAAATAATTTTTTCCGAAAAGTTGCAGCAGCATGTTATAGGAGGTTTATTTGAGTTTTCCAAACTGCCCTTCAATTCTCTGTACGTCCATTTGTCGCCAAGATATCGATGAGTGAAGACAAAGGGACCCTTTTCCATTAAAAGTCCGATATTTCGATGAAAAATGGTCGTATCGAAATTAAAAAAAAAGGAAATTAAAGCTGAAAAATTTCGAAAATTCTTTTGACCCTTTAATAGTCAGTGTAGCTTTTTCAGTTTTTATTTCGCATTATTTGCAATTCAGAANGATATATTTTTAACTATAGGAGCGCCGTGCATTCTCCAATCTGACAATGGTAGAGAATTTGTTAATAATGTGATTAGTGAGCTCGCTTCTCTTTGGCCAGAACTTAAAATTGTGCATGGAAAACCAAGGCACAGTCAAAGTCAGGGTTCCGTTGAACGTGCTAATCAAGATATAGAGAACATGATAAGTTCTTGGTTGAAGGACAACGATTCAATGAAATGGTCGGAGGGCTTAAGATATGTCCAGTTCATGAAAAACCGCGCCTTCCACTCAGGTATAAAACAATCGCCTTACAAGGCCTTATTTGGGATTGAGCTTAGAGTAGGGCTTTCGACTTCATCGTTGCCGCAAGAAATAATAAATGACATTCAGGATGAGGACGACCTTAGAAAAGTTATCGAAGATGATTCGAATTGTAACCAGAGTGAAGATGGTGATGGTGGTGTTATGGAAATTGACACACAGAACATTCAAGAAGCTAGAAAAGCGGCGGCAGAAAATCTTGAAAAGCAAGCAAAAAAATGAAAGCCTCTTCGGACAAATCCCATCCACCTGCCTACATGTGAGACAATATTACTATACCAATACCAGACGTAGACAAAGGCAGAGGCGACCTCAGAAACATCATTGGAGTAATTCTTCAGAGAAATGATGAGGGCCTTTACAAAGTTGGCACCAAACATGGTGTATTGCAAAAATTATATTGCAGGTACTTTACAAGTATTTTTTACTCACTAGATTGTTAATTTTTTCTGATAAGTTTATATTACTTTTGACTTGTTTTTTTTTTTCAGAACTGAATTCGACATTTGCATTCAGAAATTTTTAGAGGTGGGCGATGTTAACCAAGATATTGAAATATCTCTGAGGACTGCAGCCACTAAACATTCGGTTGGATCAGGGCTAGGTTTTGTAAGGTACAGCTGCGTAAAGAAATGTTTGGCAAACAGGTGCAATTGCAAGAAAAAACAGGTGCTCTGCAATTCCAAATGTCATCAGAGTACACCCTGCAAAAATAAGTAAAATTGATGTTATTTAATTAATAAATGCATAATGATTTTATTAGTTCTGGTGTTTTATTATTCCCTATTACAATAGACTAGGCAAAACTAGTTTATCCTGAAGTATACTTATTTATATTAGGCTCAACCAGTTCAGCCTAGGTTAAACTAGTTTCGCCTATCGGCCATAGGACGGACCAGTTTAGCCTAGTCTGTACCGGTTTTTCCTATCGCATAAAGGATGAACTGATTTGGTCTAGGAGAAACTAGTTCGTCCTAAAATCGGGATTGGCCGGTAACATGTATATATATAAATGTAAGTGGTAATATTTAAGGGTTGAAAAGTTGCAATCAATTCAAAATTATTTTATTGTATGTACATTTAAAATGTTTCTACTCTTTCAATAATATTTTTTCATTTTATTTTCGAAAGAAGGGGTATTTTTCAAGGGTTGAAAAGTTGCAATTGATAAAAAAGATTTTTTAATCAAGACATCAATTTTAATTTGATAAAAATACATGATTAAAACTTGAAAAAGTTGAAAAAAAAATTTTATATTATTTTCATCCAAAGGGGTGGTTTTTAAAGATTTTCCGGGTTGAAAATTTCGGATACATTAAGTTTCATGTTAGATAGCACATGAAATTACTCATACTGCATAAATAAAAAATATTTGATTACATAAAATGCTTAAATTTGTATTTTTTCTTTTTTCCAATAAGGGGTGGTTTTCACCCCTTAAGAACAAAAAGCACACATAGCGCATATAAAAGTTTTGGAGTGGGGGGTAAGATGAGCCTAATTCTAAATTTTGAGAAAAATCGATGCAGTTATAAAAAATTCGGTAGTATTACTATATTTTCAGCTTCAGTAACTGGGCAAAGATAGGGGGACGCCTACTCTTTGTAACAGTTATTTTAAATATTGTTTAGTTTTACACAGGGTGATGAAAATTTATTGTCGAATTTCCTTAACTTCGAACCGCCAAATCTTGGTTTTTCTATTTAATCAAAATCTGTTGTAGAATTTTACTCTCTATCTATCCATACTACACTTCCCTATACCTATCTCTGTTAATTGTTCTGTTATTGACGGTTTTGTTGAAACGTAACTAAAATGATCCAGTTTCTTGCAAGGATGACTGTGAAATTGCTAGCAAACTTAGAAACAAAGCAAACAATATGTCTTAAGTCATCATTTGCTGTTAGTCTGACAGTGGTAGTTAAATATTATTAATAGTGTTCAAATGCTGATATTTAAAATTTATTATTTATTCATGAGATTATAAACGCAAGAAATCTGATCATTTTAATTATTACTTACCATAAAACCGACAATTTAAGAGAGATAAGTATAGGAAAGTGTAATATGGATAGACAGAGGGTAAAATTCTACAACTGTTTTTGATACGGGGTGTTTCATTCAGAAAAACCAAGTTCAAAGTTAAGCAAAAATTCCACAATAAATTTTCACCACCCTGTATAAAATTAAACATTTTTTAAAATAACTGTAACAAAGGGTAGACATTCCCCTATCTCCTTGCCAAATATCAAAACTTCAGCTTGAACGATGTAAAAAATAGGCACTTTTTAATTAGGCTATAGAAAAGCAACTCTTTTTGAGAGAATTGACATATTTCGAAGACCATTACAGATATAGGGAAGCTTGATAAAAGTCCCCCTAAAATTACGCCTAGAATCCAAATATGCAAAAATATACAGGGTGTTTTTTTTTTAATAAGCAAGCAGCTGGCGACTTTTGGTATAACCGGAAGTGCTACAACAATAGCATTATTTTATTTAAAGAGAACATCCTCGAAAACCCCAAAGCCTAAATTTTCAAAATTGGAATCGAAGTAGTCTCTGAGATATTCTAATGGGCTGCCACCGTAAGACAGCCTGTAGATATACGGAAAAACAATAATTAATGATACGACTTAATTTTAATAATGCCTACATAAAGAAAGACAAATTCACGACAACCACATATAATTTAAAATTACCAAAAACAAACGAAAAGAGAATAAAACCGCGATTTTAAGGTTTATACACCCTGCATATATTGATATTTTTGTATATTACTATTTTTTTATTAAATAATAAACACTGAACATTATTTGATATATTAATTGCCATTTCTACTTTGATGCAATATTAAAAATGATGCAATAATTATCTAGGAATGTAATTTAAAATATTTTTTAGTTTTTTTTTTATTTTTCTAAAAATTGTTATTTACATTTAATGTATTCTATATCTATTAAATGCATAGGTACGATCGATGATGTGTATATACACATACATCACATTTTTTTAGGCTAATACACGAGTCACAAAACTAATACATATATTTTTTTTAGAAACGATGCTCCTTTGATAAAATCTTTAAGTGTTCTAAGTAATGATATTTTTTAATTTAAGTCCAGGAAAGGCACGTGTAATAGAAATAGTGGTAAGTCGCGCTGATATCTAAATGGCAAACAATTTTTTTTGTCAAATTGTCCGTTAAAATGTTATTATAAACATATGAATATATCTATTGAGAGTCGATGTCCATTTTGATATACAGGGGAAGCAAATAAATCTTACATTAAAGCTAACTTTCGGGGAGGATACAAAAAAATCAACTCAGATGGAGTTACCCAACTACAATTTTACTTCCTTTAAAAGCTTAAAACATTTTTTTCCAAATAACATCGTCACTCTTTGAGACACTTTAATGAAACTTCGTTTTTTATGGCAGCCGAAGATGCTATTTCTTACTTAAAACGTGGAATAACTGAAACAATTTTTTTGTTTTTTGCTACAAACTGATTTACACCTATTCAAATGTCAGTTTCTAATGATAAAATCAATCTTAGAATGAGGTTCCACAATACAACATTTATAGGTCTATATCTCAGTAGGTGTTGACTATCTAATGGTGATAAACTGGTACAAATCGTAAAAAAAGTTTAACATACATTTAGCAAAAGGATGAAATTACATTAAAATAGGATAGGTACCCCTAAATATTCAAACTTCAGTAATTGACAAATGCAGCAAAAAAGTTATTAAAGTTATAGTATTCACAACCTTTACATCGCTGGGCTACTGTAGTCTATTAACGTTTTTGTGATAGTGTTTACATTAGTTTTTGTATAAGTGTATTTTTAAATCATTTTCGAACTGCCCTTTTTGATTTTTTTTTACAAAATTTTATTTGTAAGAGTCCCTTGTAAGTTCAAAAATTTTTTGGATAAATTCTGAATCAGCTTGTATAAGGTGACAAACAAAATAATGATTCAGGTATTGTTAGCGACCTAAATAATAAGTTAAACTACCACAAAAACCTTGCTAGACCAAATTTCATTGCAATATCAAAAAAAAAAATTTTTTAAACTTTTTAAGGAAGCAAAATTGTACTTCTAAAGTATGGGCCACTCTCTTTTGGACACCCTGTGTTATTATACATAAGAAACATAAATATTATACTATACTGAACAGGTTCTTAAAAAGTAGCGAATGTGGATTTTGAGGAGTCTGAACAATATAAAACGTAAGGATATATAAAAATTTGTTTGTATGGACACCTACTCTTTTAATGGCCTATCTACACACATATACACTTGTCCTACACTAAGTGATCCGCTCTTTTTAATTTACAAAGAAATTTCATGCAAGTGGACCGATGAGAGTAGAGCATTCCCTTTCTCGTTAATTGAAAAATTGCGGACTCTAATTTCATTGGCCGACACTGGGTTGGTTCTAAAACAGTAGGCTTAAAGTGGGTTATGAGAAATGGATCACCAGTATATGCTTGTTTAGTACATGAGATCGTTAGAAAGCACCTATGTTTTCTATAATACATTTTTTTTTATATGTACATCAATATTGACACTACATCAACCTAAATTACCTACTTTCTTTTAAAATTTTACGTCTTCAGTGTATAACACCATGCATAGATAGACTGAAAATGTCGAAATGAAATGGTATACTATTATATACTTGTGGGAAGCTGTTGCGTTTGTGCAGTGGGTTGTCTTTAAAGTTAGTTATTATTTCGGTAATTACTGGAATCCATTTATTTTCGTCTAATCTTAAATGTCAATCTCAATATGTTGCCATCAAAAATCTGTACCACAGTTTAAAAGAATCAGTTCGACAGTTCTATATCTATTTTTCATAGCGCAATTTGCACTTTGTTTTTAACGCACATTGGCGCCCAATATTAAAAAAAAAGTTCTGAAGAGAATCCATGATAGTTTCACAAAGTAGTACGAAAATTGTTGGTGTTAACTTTAACCTCATTCCATTTTTGAATGATTTATTTGACGGTGTTAGAAACAATAAAATAAAAGTTACTGGAATATGGAACAAATTCAAATAAACATGTGAGAGAACTATAAAAGTGTCCTAGAGTTATTGTAATATTCAACCAAATAAACCATGCACAATTAATTAAAAATAAAACTATGTGGGTACTTCTTTCAGTGTAACATAACCTTTATGTTTTATTTATAAGATTTATTATTTTATTTATTATTTATTTAGACATTGTCTTCGTCTTTCTTTTCCAATAAATTTACTTGGGTGTATGCTTCAAACCGGTGATTTGAGGATACCCAGCGAATTGCTTTGATACTGTTGAAATCGGTTTGAAATTCTGCAAGAACAACGAACTCTACGTAGATAGATAGATTCCTATATAAAGCTATAATAACTTAAGAGGGCTCTATAGCAAATAGACAATCAGTAATACATAGATTGTATTACTCAGTTTGTCTAAGTATGAATTAACGTACTTTAATACTAATAGACTTTCCTCTAAAATGGAGTTAGTTTGAAACTCAAATTACTTTTCGTTGTAAAAAAAAATTAATTTGACGCTTTACAAATTTCTTAACAACAAAAAGTAATTTGAGTTTCAAACTACGTTCATTTTATAGAAAATCTGCATTAAAATGGGGGAAAGTCTGTTATTTGTAGACAAACTGTGTAATAAAATCTATAAAAATGTATTTCTGGTTGTCTATTTGCCATAGAGACCTCGTATGATAAATTCCTATTATGCAACACATAAATACAAAACATAACCCTGTTTAGATTTCTACATACATAAAATTAGGTTGGGCTAGGTTAGGTTAATTTAATACAGGAATAAAGTAAAGCTAGGTTAGGTCAGTTTAAGTTCTTTCTTATTGTATAGTATAACCTAATAGTAGAAATCTATACAGTGATTCACAACTTATCCAAAAAAATTTGGGAATATATGCGTCATGAAAAATGGAATCAATATCGTAAAAGAAAATTGTAAAATTCTTATAGTTTCCGATAAAAAAATCATTGAAGTTGTAGTATTCACAACCTTTACATCGCTGGGCTACTGTCCACGTAACTCCAGGCGATTCCGAATACTGAAATTCGATTTTGTGTTAGTTCGTAGAAACTAGATAAGATGTGCTCAATTGTACTTACACGTCGTGTCGGTGGAAAAAATTTTGAACAGCCATGTCAAATGATTTTATTAATTAAAACCACAAATTAATTTTATTGATTAATAATAACAATAGTGGCAAAAGCAGTTGAATTTACTGATGGGTGTTTTAAAATTATTTCTATTTCTTTCCTTGGGAAAGAAGAAGAAGGCATTTTTTTGTCTGTTCATTTTTTATCATACTTTGCCGCCGTGCCGGTCGCCGACTGCATGATTTTACAGCTGCAGAAGTGTATTTTTAAATCATTTTCGAACTGCCCTTTTTGATTTTTTTCTACAAATTTGTTTGTCAGAAGTTGATTCGTGTTACACACATATTTAACAAGTGAACTGATTCTTTGAAACAGTTTCTGAACTGTATGTACCCTATTTCATCACATTATGGCAACTTTGACAGTTGGTTTAAAAAACGGAGTTAGAATAAGAACTAGATACCAACTTTCTGGTATTCAAAAGATGTGTTCTCTTGCTTCTTCTACAATGTGTTCTACTTAAGGATAGCCACCAACCTTTTCTTTATTTTTGGTCGATTTTAGTAATAATTTCTTTATCAGGTAAATCTTATCAAACTGTGACCAATTTTTGTCGCAAAAATCAGAGAAGTACTATTAAGAATTTTTTTAGGGGAAAGAAAAAGCTAACGGGCTCTTACTCAAGGTAATTTGAAACACAAATACAGGTATCAAGAAAGGGATTTTAGATATCTAATCATTTCTTCCAATGTTCTCGGGTAATATTAATGAGGTTTTCAGGTTTCCCTCATTCCTGCACTGAATGGTGATTAGGGCTTACCAACGTAAGTCGCTCTTGGGCGCACATGAGGCCTACTGAGTAATAATATGCCGCCCCCTCTCCCGCACAAGTCTTCTCCGGCTCTGGCCTTTCGGTTACAACAATGAGGAGTAGAGGTATTATTATTATT
>NW_019419775.1:0-1484 GCF_000390285.2 Anoplophora glabripennis
TTAAGACAACATTTATAAATGAATATCTCTAATACGGGAAAACACTAAATATGCAGGTATGTGGATGTAGTGAACAATGGTTAAAATAGTAAACGGTTTATAACATTTTATTTTTAAAAAATTCTTCAATATAATGATTTAACTAACCAAGAAAATGTTACAATACATTACATATCATTAATAAAATAATATTTAAAAAAATATCAAATGCAACCGGTATCAGATTAATTATTTACCCTAGCGAATATATCAGAGTTTTTGGTGCCACGGTGTAGTATATCCCCACACCCCACTCCCAGTCCGAAACATTCCGTAATTATTTGTAGTGGGGCGCGATAGAATGAGAGCGACCCAACTAGTGGGGACTTTAAGATGCCCATCAGTGTACATCTCCCCATGATTCTCGTGAATTTTTACATACCAACTTTCCGGAAAGGTGTGTAGGACGAAATGGCCCTGTACGTTGGCCAGCACGAAGCCTGGATATGAACCCTCTGGACTTTTTTGTTTAAGGGTATATGAAACAAAATGTCTACCGAACACATATTGTCGATGAAGATGAAGATCTTCAACAGCGTATATTTGCTGAAGCTAATGAAATTCGACAGATGCCGGGAATATTTGCCCGTATGCGGACTAATTTTAACAGTCGTTTGGAAGCATGTTTATAAGCACATGGAAACAACTTTGAACAATTTCTGTAGAGCATGTCGTCAATAGACCTTTTTAGTAGTGACGTCACATACGCCAAATAATAGGCAACCCCATAGTGTATCATAGTCATGAAGAATTTCTCAATATTTTTACTAGATCGATTTTCGACCTTATGTACTTTGGACATGTGCCAAAAAATGGCTTCTATGTCACGACGATGTTCTCCCAATATTAGAAATATTTAAGAAGTTTCAAACCCCAAATAACAAACTAATAGAATTATTATAGAATTTATATATTTAAATTTATAGAACAATACTGACTTTTATAGTATTTAATAAATTAAAATTATATCAGTGTTACTGAGCATGCGCATTAAAGATAGTTTCATGTAAGCGAAGTAGCCTCGCAGCAGGATATCATTCATTCAAGGAAATTTTGGTTGTGGAAAACACTCAATAAACACACTGACACAGTACAACACCAAGAAAAACAATAAAAATATTTAGTAGAACTAGAAAATGCCAAGATTAAACAAAACAAGAGAAAATACGCTAATGATGACAGCGATAACATATCAATAAGAGCTCACCTGCGTATGAGGCTATTCTTTCTGAGCATGCGCATTAGGAATAACACGGCTAATGTTAAATTCTTACTTTACTTAAATTTAGGAATATTCTTCTACACCGTGTCCACCTAGTGCGCGTAAGTTCAATATCTAGGTTAATAAAAGATATAACTTAATTTTTTTTCTACAGAGTTGCCTACTTTCCCGAGCTGCACAAAATGAAAAGATATTTGCTTATACAGTTAAATATTTTTGTTTC
>NW_019419775.1:1802-7595 GCF_000390285.2 Anoplophora glabripennis
AGGGGGCAAAAAAAATCGTGCCAAACCTGATAATTTAAAATTTGAAAAATCTCGACTTTTTCAAATAGAACACCCTGTGTTTTATTATTTCATTAGATGCCTTTCTGTAGACCTTACAATTGTTTAATAGCTTTCCCTATACCTAAGTTGCGTATTTTTTGCAAAGAAACCATTTTTATGTAAAATACCGGATTTGCGCCCGTTCCCTTGTCGGGAAAAATATTGTGAGGGTATTTATTTTTATTAAATTTATTAGTTGTCTAGCTACACTATTTAAAATAAAAATTAATAACTGAAAAATTTAGATATTTGAGTTTAATAAATAAGTCTTTATGGAAAGTTATCATTTATCTGTAAATAAATTCAAAAAACCATAAAATCGCTACAAGTGATTAAGAATTAGCAAAATATGGGAAATGTTTGCTAGCAGCACGTAAAGCAAATAATCTAAATTTACAGAGATTCCCATTGTTTTGAAAATGTGAAGGAAAGGTTTGAATGAATAGCAAATGCGAATTATAAGAAAACTACCACGAGACATGAAAGTAACAACGATAATATTTAGTTTAAAGTTGTGGCGTCTGCTGTTGAAAATCCAAATATTAGTGCCAGAAAATAAGTAGTAACCTTGGAGTTTTCAAAAGCTTGATAAATAAAATATTGAAGAAGAAATTTCATCCGTATCATAATGAAAATCAAGCACTGTTACCGTAGTTAGGAAAGTTATTAGTGAAATTGGAGATTAAAAAATTTGGATGAATAGAATTTAGAAAAAAGAATACTCATAGTCGCAAAGTAACTTAAAATAAATGTTCAAACTGTCCACCGTTGTTTTCTACACAAAGCATTAATCTACAATGAAAATGAATGTGGACATTTTTTAACATTTGAGGCGTAATCGTTAGAAACTCGTTTTAAATCTTTTCTTTTAAGTCTTCTTAAGTTGGTGGTACTTCGTATACTCGCTTCTTGATATAACCCCACAAGAAAAAGTCCAGACTAAGTCAGGCGAACGTGAGGCCAAGGAACTGGACTACCACGACCTAACCACATTTGGATATACATAATTTAGGTGTTCTCTAACCTTAAAGATAAATAGGTAACAGGAAAAGTATAATAACAATAAAATAATCACATTACAGCCAAAGTGGAATGTGGAGGGGCGCCATCATGCTGAAACCATTGTTGAACCAAATAATCAGAGGGTATATGTACCTGATGAAGGGAAAGTTCATTTTGCAAAAAATGCACACTAGCATTTAAATTGCCTTAAAAAAAGTACGGTCCAACAATATGTTTTCTACAAATTCCAACCCACACGTTCACTTTGAAACGATGCTGATGATCTATTTCCCTCAATAATCTGGGATTATTGTCAGCGCAGTGGTGAAAGTTGCGACGGTTGGGTAAGCATGTGTTTGAAAATGTGGATTCGTCAGGAAACAAGACATGCATAAAAAAGTTTGGATTTTCTTGAATTTTATCCAGTGCCCAGTGGCAAAATTGCAGGCGGTTTAGGTGGTCTTGAGGTAACAGTGCTTGATGTTTTATCAATATGATATGGATGAAACTTAGACTTCTTCAATATCTTATTTGCCAAGCTTCTGGAAACTCCAAGGTTAGGTATTACTTATTTTCCTGACACTAATATTTGGATTTTCAACAGCAGACGGCACAACATTAAACTGATTATCATTATTGTTACTTACCTGTATATCGCAGGTTAACTTTTGATACGTTTTTTGAAAGGGTCATCTCTCTACAGTTCCAGAAAAAAATAATAATTTCTAGCTGTCGTACAATCATAATTATATCAACTACTAGAAGTGACAAAACATAAGAAAAAAAAATGAAAAGTTGATTATCTTGAAAACTATCACTATTTTAATAGGGATCATAACGCAAAGTCCCGTAAATTTTTCACATAGAATTCGATAATGCCATAAAAAATATAGGTTTCCAAAAAATTAAGTTGGTACCTGCCCAGGAAAAACTGAACACTCTGTAGAAAAAAGGAAAAAAATGTATATCTTTTATTAACCTAGATATTGGACTTACGTGCACTAGGTGGACACGGTGTATTCGTTTTTTGTAAGTTTTAAGCACATTAGTGTATCTATTTTACGAAACACGCGTTGGTTGTTCTTAAATACTCGTACTTCCAAATCCTTGTAAAAATAAATTAATTTACCACCCAAGTTGTCTTCGCAAAACCCTAAGACTAATCAGTCGGTCATCTATTCATTAGAAAACGCCATTCGAAACGAATTGATTGACAATTCATTTATTATAAAATGACATCATCGCTTACTACGATAGTATAGTAATAATTGTAGTGAGTAGTTGTTGTACTTGAGTAGTACACTGAAAGAAATGGGCTTATTAAACTGTTTATCTAGAATAATGTGTATAGCGCATATTAAAACTTTTATAACCAATATACAACTTTTATTAAAAAAAGCAATCATCTCCATACTCATTATTCAATGAGTTTAACTGGAAGGTGCTTAATACACTTATGCATCTATGAAATAAAGGTTATAATGAATTACTTATACATTATTAGGTGTTATAGACTTTATATTCCAGTTGTATAGTAGGGAAGATTTGTTGTATAAAGACCAGTATCCGAATTTGTATATAACAATTGTATTAACAGAATTATTCGTTCTTATACTGAATATGTTTCCGTTTTTAACGTGTAAAACGCATCTTATAATGGTTAAGTGATCGTCACCTCTCGGTGCATAATCGGTTATGATCGTTGTTAAGTTATATTCATAGTCTTGTAATAATAATCATATGTCAGACCCGAGAGCGAAGTGCGCCGACTCAATAAGAAACCTGGCTATTCCAGCCGCTGATTTAGGGTTCGCCGCACGAGCTCATCCCTTCTAAGATTTCAGTAGCATGCTATGCATGAAGCAGAACGGTACTCAACTATCTTATACAGTCCACTTTTATTGTCCATACATGTTCAATCATTGTCAAAATAAACACACAAAACCACAACGTCTTTATTATCTTTACTCAAGAAGAGAAAATACAACAATCGTAAAATTTCCGACAGTCCGCTGTGCATCGACTTACACACGTCTAGTTTGATGAAAATGGACAGTATATGCACATGTTTTGTGGGATACATGATCATATCGCGTTGTGTGAAATGGAAAATTATTATGTAAGTATCTAACTGTTTTATGGCTTGTAATTGTTTTGTTTTTTCAAATGTAAATCTTGTCTAAATCTTAAAAATTATTATTTTGTAGGTCCTATTAGAAATCGCTGATGTTAAGTTTTACATAAGATGGAGGAACAGAAGGTTAACGGTGACAAAGAAGAGCATGGGTATAAAGTCAATCAACCAGAGGAAATAAAATTATATGGAAAGAAGCTCAACCTTTCTGGGGATGCTTCATTCTTAAGGTGGAAGAGTTATAGTGCAAATTCTCATGTAATACAAGAAAATACGGGTGCATCGTTGCTAAGAAAATAAACTGGACAGTTTTGGGAGCGATTTGTCATCATTTTTAATGCTTAAAAGTATGTTTTATGTATGTTTACATTAGAACCTTAGCTTGTAATTACAGTTATCCAATAAAATTTCTGAAAACTTAATGACATATGTTTTTAACTCATACAGAGTATACAACAGTTTAATACATTTATTATTATAAAACTTATAACCAGTACTAGATGTTCTAATAACGATATGGAACACTTTAATAACAGTTATTGCTATTATTTCGTAAAGGGTATAAAAAACGTTGTATACTAGTTATACAATAATTTAATAAAGAATAAGATTTATAGTCACTATACAACTGTGCTAGCAATACGCGTTTTATATCCAATATTCACCTGTTTAACTGTCACATATAGTATACAATGATCTTATAATGGCATATAGAATTCTAATAAAGAATAAAACGCATTTCTTTCAGTGTAGTGATAATGATTGTTTAAAATTGAAAACATTTTTTTGCGTAGAAACTATGAATGCAAAAAGATTTTACCAAGAGCACGAAGATCTCGAAAAAGGACTGATGCGTCAACAAAAATAAAATGAATTAATTCCAGCGACCAAATAAAAAGTTCTGGTAATTCTTGTACCAAGACACTCAAGGTTTTACCACTAGCCCAAGGCAGATGGACGCGGTTGCTTCATCAAAACATGAATTTTATTTAGGAACAAGTCCACAGCAAGTTTCATTAAAATCTATCGTAACATTCTCCAGATATTATAAAAAAACATTTTTTTTTTTCAAGAACTTTGACAATCAATAGCAGAGGAGCCAGACATTTTTTCTTAATAGAAGATAGGTCAAATCGTCTTCTTTTGAGCCAAAGAATGTCGCAGTACCTTTTTAATAATGTGCTTATGGGACACCCTGTATTATTATTCTTACAGCTTTCACTGGTGTATCCTCCGAATGGACCGGCCATTGTTTAAAAAAATGGTATTATTTTATAACATGTATGAAGAATGACTGCTTTTTGCGCAGTGATATGATTATCCTGATCTAAAGTGTTTTGCAAGAAAGATTTATTATTGCTAATATTACTATTACTATTATTATTAATTACTATTATTTTTATTATTACTCGTATTATTATTATCATTATTATTTATTACTATTAATAAATTTATATTATTACCTTAGTTATCAAGAGATTGCTCATTATCGGGGCGATAAGTGAAAACACAATCAAGACCAACAAGTATCTACTCGGAGGAATGAAATATCTCCCCGTCGGCCATTCAATTCGGGCTATTTACCTTCTTTAGTGTTGTTTGACGTGGAAATACATGGAGGCTCGGTCGCTTCCGGCGGTGGACGAATTTCATTTCCTGGTCATTTCCAACTTGTCACTTCGGCGCGTCCGCAAACTTATTAAGATGCTATCAGTCTCCTCTAGTTCGGCTTTGCGCCGAGGAACTCGTCTTAATCCTCGTTATGCAGATCCGAGTGCCGTCGCATAGTTCTGGGCCCCAAAGCTAACATTATCATAAAATTAGGGGATTCTATTTGACCCGATTTAGCGGAATGCTGATAGGTGGCGAGATGCGCTTTGCGGTTCGGATGGTACCTTGGGATGTGTATTTCCTTTAAGGGGCTTAATGCGATTACCATATTATAGTCCAGATGCTTTAGCAAAAGGAGTACGTGATGATTTATTATTAAGTAGTGAACCTGCAATGGAATTGCCGGAATTTAAAATTCAATGAAGTGAATTATATGACCATTTTAACCAAACGTGATCGCAAATTTTTGATTTCTCAAATTCCCATAACATATACAGGGTAGCCCATCGAAAACGTACCGCAAGGCATTACAGGGTAGTAAAGAACTTTTCGGCAAAATTCAAAAACAGGTCAAATTTGTTTCTGATCTCTCTTTCTGATTCTTACTTTTTGAAAATCGATCCATTATTTTAGAAAATATGCAGCTTTGAAAATACGAACAATATTTTTGACGAGAAATGCGAAAATCGATTTAATTTTACTTCAAAATTTACGGTATTAGCTTGGTAAATTCCTTCAAAAGAATTCGCTGTATTTTTTCTGATTTGCGAATTCTTTAGCCTGATTTTGGTGAGCAAAAAATTGTCCGCTTTTTGTTTCGTATTTAGATAGGCCACAAGAAGTTGCTAGATAACTGTCTTGTGACTTGTAGTTGAAGAGTACCAATACTGCCGAGTCTTTTAAATTGATTAATTATGGTGTACTCAATTCCAGAAAGAGTAGAAATTATTGAGCTTTTTTTCAAAAACAATGAATGCGGAAATCGG
>NW_019419775.1:9984-10757 GCF_000390285.2 Anoplophora glabripennis
CATTCCCATTTAAAAAAATTTGGGGGATGGCACCCCCACTTAGGGGGTTGAAGATTTTGCTATGCTTTTTGCGCCAAAAGTTGTCCCCCTCAGA
This sequence comes from Anoplophora glabripennis, assembly GCF_000390285.2. NCBI lineage: Eukaryota > Metazoa > Arthropoda > Insecta > Coleoptera > Cerambycidae > Anoplophora > Anoplophora glabripennis. The sequence goes on from NW_019419775.1 coordinate 10,079, forward strand.
AGCAAACTTTACCTGTTTTTGGATTTTGCCGAAAAGTTAATTACTACCCTGTAATGCCTTGCGGTACGTTTTCGATAGGCTACCCTGTATATTGTAATATAATTTCAATGTGTGCGTATATATTGTATTTTTAATTAAGCTGTAAATTGTTCCATACAAACCTCTACTATCTTTTGTCTTACTTTGTACTTTCTTATACCTGGCCAGCTGTTAGTAGATACTTGTTACATATCAGACAATATCAGAAAACCTCAAAAGTCGGTTCTATATTTCCACACAAACTAGTGCAATGCAATACACTTTGGAATGAACAGAGTTTGAATTTCAATAAAGTGTTTATTCCAAAATTTGTCATATGACTTTATAGTTTGTTACGGGCTTATTTTTTTCTGACTATTTTATTTAAATTCGTATTAGTCCCTATTAAAAATAGCTAGGTAATAATATAAACCACAATGGATTTGCAATCCCTCAACCACAAATGAACACTTTAAATTAGGGTATTTAAGTATTGTCTATTTTAAATAAATATTATGGTATGGTTTAACTTGTACTTTTCCCAAAATATTTAAATTTGTTCATTAAATCACAGACAAAATAGCTATCGCCACAGACCGCTCCTGGAATAGGCCAGCAGTTTTAAATTTCCGAATTGCCGGTAGTGTACACCACCAGCAGA
>NW_019419776.1:0-7797 GCF_000390285.2 Anoplophora glabripennis
GTGACAACATTTTTAAAATAATGGCGATGTTCCGCATGGTACTAACAATGTCCTGTACACATTTAGTTTCGCTCAACTCACTCGGTCTCAAAAATACAATACCTATGTACGTTTTCAGCCAGGAAATTTGATTAATTCTACATTTTTCGAATTTTCACCCCCAAGAACGGCGGTGACAACATTTTTAAAATAATGGCCATGTTCCCCATGGTACTAGCTATGTCCTGTACACATTTAGTTTCGCTCAACTCACTCGGTTTCAAAAATACAATACCTATGTACGTTTTCAGCCACGAAATTTGNAAATATACTAACCCATTTTCTCGTAGGTCAGTTACATAATGGGTGAATATATTTTACAAAGTGTTACTGGATATACAGGGTGATCCATTAACGGTATGGTGCGGCTGTACATAGGAAACTAGACATGCTACGATTATAGAGCAAAAAATCTGAAAACAAATACGGCCAAAAGAAATGGATTTAAAATATTTTCAAGTTTATAACTTCACCGCTAGAGGGCGCAACTCCTGTAGTGCTACAGAAAATTGTCGTTTTTTCGAAATTTCTTGTATAACCCAAGTTGAAAATACACTTTTTAGATACACTGTTAAACTCTTCACAAATTTTGTTTCAACTTTTTTTGTTATTACCATAGCAACGTCAGTATAAAGGACGCCATCTTGAAACGTTTAAATTGTCATAACTTTTAAATGCCTTAATCGATTTCAAGAAACGACGACTCATTTTAAAAAAACTATTAATACGTTTTGTTTTTATAAAATGGGAATCGAAATTTTATTTTCCTGCGCAACGGTAGACGACGCTAACGGAATTTTGTAATTGTCTCCGTTTACAAAAAATAAAAATAAATGCAATGATTTCGGTTTTTTTCGTGGTTTGATGGCTTAATAAGAAAAAAAAAAAAAACAGGAGGTCGATATCTTTTTTCATTTTAAAGTTATTGCTAAAATAGTGAAGTTAGTTCTCCAAATACCATTGACATAGTACAAGCCAAAACTAAATTGTAAAACTGTACCAAGTATTAAAAAGGTATTTTTTGATCGCTACAATTTTTATTTTTTTTTATTAGTTCCAAATATCTGAGTATGTATTTATAAAGATTATTGTTTCTATAATACAAGTAATTTTTTCACACAAATGACACTAATTTTGCGCGAAGCAAGGGCTGTCACACGTTGTTTGACATAATTTTTCATTTGTTTATTTTCATAGGACATAGCCATGGAAATAATAATCTTTATGAAGATATTATTTGGCATTAATAAAAAAAAATAAATGGAACATTGTATTAATCAAAAAAAGCAACTTTTTTAAAGACAAGCTTTGTATAGTCTTACATTTTAATTTTGGTTTGGACTATGTCAATGTTATTCAGAGAATTAAATAAACGACGAGGTTCTAGCGCAACTTCACTATTTTGTCAATAACCGAAAAGATTCCGAAAGTTATCGACCTCCGGTTTGTGGATTTGTTTTCTTTAATAAATAGTCTACCAAGCTATAAAAAAACTTTTCTGATTAGCGTCGTCTACCGTTGCGTAGGAAAATATTATTTTTATTCCATCATGAAAATAAAACGTATTAATAGTTCTTTAAATTGAGCCGTCGTTTCTTGAAATCGATTAATGCATTTAGAAGTTACGACAATTTAAAAATTTCGAGATGGCGTTCTTTATACTCACGTTGCTATGGTAATAACAAAAAAAAAGTTCAGACAAAACCCATGAAGAGTTTAATAGTGTATCTAAAAATTGTATTTTCAACTTGGGTTATATAAGCGAAATTTACAAAAAAACGACAATTTTTGGTACCACTATAGCAGTTGCGCCCCCTAGCGGCGTAGTTACAAACTTGAAAATATTTTAAATCAATTCCTTTTGGCCGTATTTGTTATCAGATTTTTTACCCCATGATCGTAGCACGTCGAGTTTACTATGTACCGTTAATGGATCACCCTGTATATACAATGCTTATCATATCGTGAGTTTGCATCCTGTTTGGGTTGCCAAATAAAACCGCGAAGCCTTAAATAACCCGACTGCTACCAGTGGCGTACCTGTTTAAATCTACCTATTCAAAATCACAAAATCTAAAGGCGCTGCCACACGATAACGTCGATCACGCACTGATTTTCAGGACTTAAATTTTTAAATCAAAATCTAACTAAACTATAGCTAAAATTTATTACTTTTCTTCGTTGAATGAATTAGGCGAAGCTTCCTCGGGACCAAATCCTAACCTCAATCTATATATTCCCTCGAAGGTGCAAAATTGTTCGATTTGGCAACAGAATTAGTGTTAGAGCTATCAGTTAAATACACGCAATAAGTTATTTAACAACTATAGAGGAGCAGTCGTACGGCCGATTTTTTTTTTATATCACATTGAAAAATTCACGAGAAAAACTACCCGTTACATTAAGTGACTAACCAACCACCGTTCTACTTGCTGCTGATGGGGATGGGTGTGTATCACGCTTCTTTGCCGTAAGTGGTATATCTGTAGCACCAAAAGTGGACCTCGTCTTCTTCGTTGCAGCACATTGGGTACACTATGGGGGACTTGGTCTGTTTGGCGCAACGCTGGCAGATTTCGATTTTCTTCGACTGAAAAAAAAAGAAAGGACGTAAAAAATAAGATAAACGGGTCATTAAGACGAAAAGAACATCTTTATTGTAATATACCATAGGCATAGATTCGGGATAAGAGATCCGGTTGAAATCTAGCTGCAAATGAACTTTTCCTGGAGGTGATGCCACTAGAAATGTGACATATTATCTTTGCTCCCGGCGCCCGAAAAAAAAAATACTCGCTTGATAAATCCGGTTATAAATAATCGGCTAGGGGTCAGCTATATTTCCCGCAATGCCTCCTCCGATTAGATAAGCCCGATACCAAAATACACCTCCACTTGTGGCATATCACCGCGTTAAAAAGTTTACTGGAATTTACGAATAAGGATAGCAGGGTCGCGAAAAATGAATATCCTCACACATCTGCTTCGTTGTGTTATTTGTAGATAAAAACTATCAATAGTTGTTACAAATTTAAAGTCCATAATGTGAAACAAAATATTTACTTCGTAGTATCTCGAGAATTACTCATCAAATTGGTCTCTAAATACTTATTTTTGTATCTAGAATGTAAATAAAAAAATAAGCCAATTGTGTTATTACAACAATTTAATTTATATTTGAATCGAGACGGTTTAGGCGCGGTGACTATCATAGCGACAGCAACCTAATAAACTAAAAATAAAAATTGGTTGTTTGAAAAAATAATGTCAGAATTATATATTGTAATTCATATTCTAAGTGTTTAATTCTAATTCAAAATGAGCTCGGAAAGCGAAGACGAGCATTTACCGGGGGAAGTATTGGAAGCTGCACAAAGTGCTGTTTAAATAAAATAAAAGCTAATTTTTTCGACCATTTTGAGATTTGAATGTTTGTTGCTCAAATCGAAAAAATGTGTTAGAAAAGAAATATATATTTTTTGAAATAATTTTGTTTTAACTTACATCTGCGTTGTCGCAGCCATAAGCACTGGAAGCCCACTCACCACTAGGCCTGGCCATCGTTTGCCTCATTACCAAAATCAGGAATATAATGTAGACGACCAAAACTGACTGAAAATAAAAAGAATATTAAATTGTGTATCTTTGCAATATGCCAAAAACGTTGCAGACAAATTGAGGAGCCGAATATGGTTGAAAATTTATCACAGTTCGTTAATCCAATTATTTCTTTGCTCTGTCATAAAGTGGCATCTATACGGAAGCGTTTTTTTGTCAACTTTAACGCTCTTTAGCGTTCAATTTAGTTAAATCTGCTTATTTCGATCGCAGGACATGTGGTAGCTCTACATACTGTTAAGAGTTAGTACGTTTAAAAAGAGGACACCCTGTAGTAATAACCCGTAACTAGAACCGTCCCTGGGCACCGTCCTGTCCATTTTCGGAAGGAGACAGTCGACAGTGCAAGTGATTAAATCCTAGTACGAGGAGTTATGTAACAATCGTTATTCGTAGCGACTCGCGGACAGAACGGCGTATGCCTAGGCATTTATCAGTTACTAAATACCAATTAGTTTAATTAAGACTATCTATCGGAGATAACCGAGAAGAAAACATACTTAATGATTTTACTGCCCGTGTTAGCATTCTTGTTTTCGAACTCATTTCTTTTTTAAGTAAGTATAAATAATCCTGTCGGTAGAAAAATATTTTTATCGGAATCACGCCGCGGTCACATTGCCCAAATTGCCGTGCGTGTTTTTCTCCTGCGGTCCCGAAGACGTACAGGGTGGCGGTGTTTCGCGGCCCAACAAGCAAAATCGTCGTAGGATGTTTGTTTAAACGTCCGAATATGATCGTGTTGAAGCCAATGGATATTTACATGTTTCCAATAACGTTGCTTCGAATGACATAGAAAGTACGTGAATTTCTCGCTTATTTTCGAAATCTGTCGTATTGTTAACTGAGCAAACCGTGAAAACGCATTTATATGCACTTGTATGTTTCTAAATCTTCTATTTTTTCAAGTCCATGTTCCAGCTGTCGCTATAGTCTGATTAGTCCAATCACTGAAGGCGAAAATAAAGTGAAAGCTCCCAATTTTTTCGGATAGCATGGATTTTCCTAAAAATTTGCATAACAAGCTCGTCTGACCCCCACTTCAAAAGTTATATTGTCTAGATGTGTGCTTTTTTCTATTTGGGGGTGAAAAAACGCGAAAATCGTAGATTTACGTATTTTAAAGATTCAATTCATGTTCAAATATGTTGGAAAAAAGAGATGAAAATACCGTACTTTTCGTGAATGATCCAAGTTCATAAACGAAAAAAATATTTCATCTCGAGTTGAAATTGCTATTTTTTCGACTCGCATATAATTTTGTGTTCGATGTAATTCAAATCGGGATATAATACAGCGAATTATTGATACATTTTTTTAGTCAGTTCCACATTGCAACACTTGCAAAGTTGCTACTGTCACATTGAAGATAACATTTGTCAAATCCAATGTACAAGAACCACAGTACAAAATTTCCAACCTATTGGATTGAATGGTTTCTATAGATTTCTGTTTTACATCATTTTTTTATTAAGATTTTTTATGCTAAAGCATAAGTTTGTTTCATTTCCCAATAAACCATCAATTTTTTTTGTATTTATGTACATTGCGCTTAAAATTACCTATTTTACCGTAAAAAACCTTGATAAAAAATTGTTCTCTTCTGCAATTTAAAAAAAAAATCGTTTTTCACTGGTAAATTTCGATTGTCGAGAGCATACCGAGGATCTAGTTACCTTAAGCATGGAAGACATGATGCGGCGAAGAAAAAATAACAAAACACACACTGTCGGTCGATGGCTTCGAAATCACAACTCGACTCGCGAAAGCTGAATGTTTAGTATCACTAAAATGCCATCTATTAATTTATATATGGATCCCAATCGGTTAAAAGTCCAAGAGGTGATAAGCCCCATAGCTAGATCACACACAGCAGTAGGAAGTAATCGTTTGGTATTGCGAGACGTGGCTTTCCTTTTCCAGGAAGCTGGAATCGCGCGCCTCTTTTATTTTTACGCCGCTTTTCGTATCTTATTTTCGAGCTTTGTTTATTTCCATCGAGTAAACGCCTTGTTAATTTTGTTATTGTTTGCGCTCCGCTATCTCCAGACATATTTGGCTCCTATTTTTATGCGATCGTCGTTTATTTTTGTCCGTTTCTAACGCGGCCTTCTGCCTAGGAATGTCGTTGATGCAACTTGTTTACAATTGGGCGTTTTTTCGACTTTTCCTGATCCCCGGTCCAAGGGTTCAGCGTTAATGTAAATACAAGTGCCAGTTTTTACAAAAAAAAGATCACACTATAAGAGCCGCCCGCCACTTCTGTTTTGAGCATTTGTGTTTTAAAATATTGTTTGTTAGGCAGTTATTTAGCATCATTTTCAGTGTTTTTTTTCTATCGAGATGTTCTGGAGCGTCCAGTCCAACAACCATTTTTCGAAAATTGCTTGGAAATATTCAAGATTTGACGTGACAAATTATAAATTTCTAAAATTTGAGGATGTTACTTTTTGTAAACGAGTTTAAAAATTAATTTAGGGGAACATTGGTAGTAGGGCAAGCAAATAAGATTTTTACTCGAAAAAATTCCTATCCGCGAGATTATTGTAAAATCGTCTAAAAGAACATAATACAAGACATTTCTCATCTCGTGAGTCAAAAACTTTTATTCGCTAACTTTTCTATTTAAACAAGTAAGTGAGGAAATCAGTTTTTTCACTTTGCAGGGAAAACCATCAATTTTAGCGAAAAGTGACTCACAGACAGCTTATAGGGAGGAAAATTGTCACAAAAATTATTGTTAAACGAAATATTAATTAAAATTTAAATTTCGGAATTATTTTACTATTATTAAATAAATAAATGAAGCTATCGTTCATTTAAGGAGTTATTTTTCATAAAAATAGAAAATCTATTATTGAAAATGNAATAACCGAATAACCGGTTTTCGGATTTCATAAAAATCCGAATTATCCGAAACCGGTTAACCGACTATCCAAAAAACCGGTTTCAGTTGCCAGCACTACGTCCAACAACCATTTTTTGAAAATTGCTTGGAAATATTCAAGATTTGACGTGACAAATTATAAATTTCTAAAATTTGAAGATGTTACTTTTTGTAAACTAGTTTAAAAATTAATTTAGGGGAACATTGGTAGTAGGGCAAGCAAATAAGATTTTTACTCGAAAAAATTCCTATCCGCTAGATTATTGTAAAATTGTCTAAAGGAATATAATACAAGACATCTCTCATCTCGTGAGTCAAAAACTTTTATTAGCTAACTTTTCTATTTAAACAAATAAGTGAGAAAANATTCAAATACTTTTTATTCTTTTTTAAATCTTTTAACAATAAATAATAATTTGAAAATAATTTGTGAATTTTTACTTTAATTTTACATTTAAATCGTAAAGAAATAACAAAATATTGAAAAAATAAATTTACTTAGGCTTAAATAATTAAAAAAATTACTTTTTAAATGAACGACAGCTTCATTTATTTATTTAATAATAGAAAAATAATTCCGACATTGAAAATTTAATTAATATTTCATTTAACAATAATTTTTGTGACATTTTTGTAAATTAAAAAACATTCAGTATAAAAGATGCATTTTTTTCGGGGTTCAGGGTTATTCTACGAATTCGTAAATATGCCTATTGTTATTTTTTTCGTCGAGCTACCCCTGTTTAAAAAAAAATAAGTTTCTATGATGAATAGAAGCCGAGATATTGAAAAATTTTACAGCGCGCATCAATTTGAACTTGGATTTCACTTTTCTCGCGCGCGACTCGCTTGGACGAGCTTCCCCCACCACCACGCCGGACATTTTACTTAGCAAGTACCTTCTCTTTGAAGGGCTCGTGAGTCGTTAATTTTCCACATTTTTCAATTCAATTCACGGAAAATCTTAGTTTACGTCGTAAACTTTATTTTGCGAAAAATTCAAGTCAAAATGTTTATAAACAATTGCACTACGATTTTTTTTTTTTAAATTCTTATCTAGGCTCCTGTTTGTTGGTCGTAGAGTGCTTTTTTAAAAAAAATCAAAATTCATTTTATTCAAATTGTTTATAAGTGAAACATGCACGGTTTTTTAATGCACAATTTGAGAATGTTAATGTCAAAAAACCGATGATATTTTTTAATAGGTCGCTTAATTGCGTCTTTAAGATTACAATGACGCTTTAAGAATCATG
>NW_019419777.1:0-7730 GCF_000390285.2 Anoplophora glabripennis
TTATTTATTCGCATGATTATACTTATTAAAAATAAAAAGTAAGGAAGAAACGTTTCTGTTAAAGGGATACGTTCTCATATTTCTGTTAATAGTGACTTCATATTGGTAATAATAACGCAGCCACACAAGAGATCCTGTGGTCAAAATTTATGACTTCACGAAAAATTTGGGAGAAAAGTGAAATTTTTGGGGGAAACTGGTCAAAACTGGATACGGGTCAAAACTGATTTTTTCCTAAACTGAGTCCAAATGTATCATCTTCGTAATATTTTGAAGCGCGGATCAAGTTGCCACAGGTAAAATTTACCCATGGCCTCAATATTTCTCAGAAAATCCACTATTTGGGCTAGTCCTAATATGGGTCAAAACTGATTTTTTCCCAAAATGTTGTCCAAATACCTCGTACCACATTCTCGTATATTTTGATGCGCTGAATACGATACTATTGGTGAAATTTATCTCTGACCTTGATATTTTTCAGAAAATCCAAAATTAGTGCTTTTTCACATAACCTGACTATTAAAAAAGTAATTACTAAGAACTTCATTAGAAACATAAGGACTTACCACTTTAAAACAAGCTACACCTTTGGAATTAAAAATTGAAAAAATTCATAGAATTTTAAAATTTAGGCAAAGTTGTTGGATGAAAATATGCAGAATGTTTCTTAATAACGTGCTAATATTTAAGGAGGTTATTATTGGGTCCATTTTAAGAAAAAAACTTCATATGAACATATGTCCTAAAAGTCTTAACTTTTGAACCACAGGGTGCTAAAGTTTTATGAAAAAACATTTTTTTTATGATAACTTTGGTACTACCCTAGATATTTTTTCAAATTTGGTACACGCCTTCTATTCATCGATATGCATTTTCTGACGTAGAAACAATTTTATTATTTTTCCCAGTGGTGTCTGTACAGGTTTTGTATTGAATATTTTTGAAGAAAAATATGTTACGCCACTGCTTTTTCTTAAAGTAAAAATCATTTTTGAATTCCTCATTGCTTTCTTAGCAAATGTGCTGTCTTGAATTTTTTTATTTGACGTACGGTTTTCGCATAAAAAAATAAAATTCATTCATTTGCATCTTATTGGACCACTTACGAGAAAAAAAAGATTTATACTTTGAAACAATAATTTATTTAAGATAATAACTTTTAAACGTTGAAATTATGAAATTAATCTACATACATTTTGGAATGGTAAATTACCCTGATCCACAAAGAAATAAATTTTATCAGATGTTGCAAATATCCACCTCTTGCAAATACGCATGCCTCTGCTCTTCTTCTCATGGACTCACGTACTCTTTGGAAAATGCCGGGAGTGGTTCTAATAGTTTCGCAACAAACTATGATGCGATTTTTCAACTGCTCTTCAGTATGAATTGGTGTGTTGTAAACCAATATTTTGAGATGACCCCATAGGAAGTAATCTAACGCATTGATGTCCGGGGACCTAGGTGGCTACGACTGTGATCATAGTCCATTTCCATAGTCGATTTCTTACTATGGGAACTACCTCCATCAAACCTGGCATTTCTTCTTTAACCTCTCATGAAGAAAATAGGGTCCAATTAAAAAATCACCGCATATTCCAACTCACACGTTAACGAAAAACTGTTCCTGGCGACGGGATTCCAAGATTGTATGTGGGTTTTCTTCAGCCCAAACGTGATTGTTGTGGAAGTTTTGGATGACGTTTCTGGAAGCGTTGGCTTCATCGGTGAATAAAATTTCAGTGTCAAATAATGTATGGATTCACTTTATGAAGAAACCATTGGCAAAACTTTATCCGTAATAGAAAGTCGCGAGGTAGTAGAGCTTGAACCCGTTGGATATGGTAGGGATATAATAAAAAGTCATGGAGAATTTTCCAAATAAGAATATGTGAGACATTCAAATTTTTCCCAATTTTTTTTGTACTTAATGGTGGATCTTCCTCAATTGAATTAAAAACCGCTATCTCAATCCAGAAGATCTCCAGAAGGAGTTCTTACAATATGGTGTACTACTTTTAGATAATTGCCTGGTTTAAAACTTCCCTTTTCGCATAATCTTCTATGAATGTTTGAAAATGTTCGCGCATCGGGAATATTTCTATTTGGAAAGCGGTCTTCATACAACCTCCTGGCTTCCAGTGCGATACCATCAGCAAGCCCACACATGTAGTGCATGTCTGCAAACTCAGATTCCGTATATTGGACAATGTTTTTTAAATAATATTGTTAATGTTAATGACTTAAATACGTGACGTGACTGGGTAGACAACTGTCAAAACTGTTTATGTTTGCAAAACAAAATCTGCTTTTTACCTACTAGATCGTTTTTAATTCTTATTAGTACATAATTTCATAACAGCGTACAAATGAATGAATTTTATTTTTCTATGCGAAAACTGTACGTCAAACGAAAAAAATTCAAGAAAGGAATGAGGATTATAAGAAAAAGCAGTAGGGTAACATATTTTTCTTCAAAAATATTCAATACAAAACATGTACAGACGCCACTGGCAAAAATAATAAAATTATTTGTACATCAGAAAATGCATTTCAATGAATAGAAGGCATGTACCAAATTTGAAAAAATATCTAGGGTAATATCAAAGCTATCATAAAAAAATGTTTTTTCATAAAACTTTAGCACCCTATAGTTCAAAAGTTAAGACTTTTAGGATATACGTTCATATGAAGTTTTTTTCTTAAAATGGACCCAAGAATAACCTCCTTAAATATTAGCACGTTATTAAGAAACACCCTGTATATCGGTAGAACTTTTAGATGTTTTAATATTAGGTTGTAGTTGTTTTACATGAACCATTTATTCATGAATAAATTCACCAAGTTTTCATGAATTAATTCATGAATTTATTTGTAAACGGTTTGGTTTGTATTGCTACAGACTTCCGAATTTCTTTGACACATGAATCAGTTCTACCAACAAATCAAAGCAAATAAATTTTAAAAATGTCACCTTTCCACTCATAATTGTAGTGATACAACAGCGGTACCGTTTTGAATCATATATAAATATTAGTTTTTGTAAGTAACAAATCAGTAAAATCAATACAAAACTAGTATGACGCCACACAATGATTTACATATTCCAATAACATAACCTCATTACTGACCTGAGGCTAGAAATTTATTGGATTGGTACTTCTGAACTTCATGAAGAAATTGACGAAAATTAGAACATGTTCTAATTCGTCAAGAACTTGATGCATTGAAGAATTTGGTGCATTACACTTGTTCAATTTCTTGATGAAGCGACTTCATAAATTAATTCATCAATAAATTGTCAATGTAAAACAGCTTTTAAAAGAACATTTGCGGTGTTTGAGACCTGATTCTTCCGGTTTCTCGCAATTTGCTAACCATTTGCTTGAATTTAATAATTTTTCTCCAAATACAGATTTTAAAATTTTACATAGGTATTACTGATAATAGGGGAATGTTTTTAAATAACTCAGAAACTTTGGAAATAAGAACCCATTAAAAATAATATTTCCCACACGATTAATACCACAGTAGATTTGGACTATTCTTCAGTCTTCACAGTTTTAATATAATTTTAATATACCTAAATTAGTTAATTGATTGGAGATTTTGGTGGCATTATTTTAACTAATTTTATTAAAAATTAGGTAATAGTTTATTGGTTGTCTCCATTACCGCTCTTACACACGGACGGTATTTTGCCGATCGGCATTTAAAACAATCGGCAAAACAACCGACTAAATTTTAAATGATACATAGTTAAATACATCTTTATATCGAATATGTTGCTGGCAAGTCTGACGGTCGGCTACCAACCGGTAAAACAACGCCCGTGTGTAAGAGGCGTTACAGTTTCATACATTATCAAAATATATAGAATACTTGAACCCGTAGCAGATATTTTTAGTAAAATGAACATAGATGGCGATTTTTCGATTTTTAGAATTAAAAAAAAAATAGTGATAAAAAAATTAGTCCACATTCTCGTTTATTCTATCATGAACAACATTTAGTTGCAACAGCAAGAATAGGTACTTGGTTACTGCTTCTGTGGCGCATCATTTATTTAGGGGAATGCGGGGTAGGTTCGAACACTTAAGTCAAAATGACTATATTTTTCAAAAATGCATAAAAACATATTGTCTTTTTGGTGCCTTTTGTTTTTAATGACCTAAATGTTCACTAGAGATAATAACAATTATTTGTTTTTAAATAGTTTTCAAAATTTTTGGTTTTTTAGAATAAATGAATTTTGTCCGAATGTACCCATGAAGGGGCACTTTTGGACGAGCCTAGGGGTAGTTTCGGACACAAGGGTAACTATCACAAAAATAATCTTTAAACACATTAAACGTTTATATTCTTAATTGATCTCATTAAATATATTAAAATGTTACCGCACATTGTAATTTGCAAAGTTTACATCAAATTTAATGTAGGATGAAAGGCGTGATGTAGCTTTAATATGGGTTGGTTTGGGAAGTTTTGAAACTACGTCACTTCGTAAAACGGTAGCAATATCCTCAACATCTGGGAAGCAAAACCCATGTTTTTTTCTTTTGAAGAAACTTTACTTCGTATTCATCATTATGATCATTGATTCCTACAACCAATCCAACATAATATTTTACATCTCGTTTCGTGGGAAACTTCACGAGTAAATAGTCATCCGTATTTATATTCTCATCATCTAACAGAACTTGAAGGTTCTCATTGGCCTCCGCATCAGAAAGGAAATCCGAATCTGATGAATAACGTCGTAGTTTTTTTGTCTCTATGTCCGAATCAGAGGACTATGAAGAGTAAATTTTATTCTTTTTCTGCCATTTGGAAATTTTTCGTTTGGACTTATTACTAAACACTTGCTTTTTAATCAGCTTTGCTGCTTCTTTTTTCTTTTTGTCCAGTTCTATTTGCTCTAATCTATTTTTCTCTGCAGAATCTGTATAAATGCGTGACGATCCTTTTCTTGGCTTTGATATTTTTTTTCTAGGACCAGCCTTTGGGTATGGTCTAATACTTTGTATAACTTCCTCCAAATTTTTTACTTTGTGAACTATTGTAAAAGTCCGCTTCAATATTTCTTCCATTATTGAGTTGACTAAGCTAAACACTTCTCTGGATTTGAAAACTGCAGTAGAACCACTTCCACTGGCATTACAGTTATTGACGTCTTTAAAACTGCCCTGCAGTGTTTCCCCTGACTGCTTACATATTGATGTTATTCTGAGAGATCTCATATTCAGGAAGTTGGGATAAACTGTAATCTACACGGTTAGTAGATTCTACTGGCAAGAAGTCCTCATCCGTGAAAACCAAATGGTTAATGGGCCAAATACCTGATCTTTTGAATCCTTTGACTATATTATTGGGACAAAATGATTGCAGGTATGCGTCGGCAGTTAATCTAGCAATGTCTTGAATTCTGACAGCTTTTCCAGGATTGGTACCCATGTAATCGTTAAATGCGACCTTGCACCTCGATTTAAACGGCCCGTAAATACAAATATCAAGAGGCTGCATTCTATACGTGCTATGTGGCGGCAACGATAACAAAACAATGCCATTCGCCCTAGAATAATTTATACTCTCCAATGAAACATGCGTACCATGATTGTCAATTATTAATAGAATAGGATTTTCCACAGTGCAGTATGTATACTTCTTAATGTGCCCGAGTACAGCAGGAAACAATTCTGTGGTCATCCATCCTGTTTTGGAGCCTAGAGCAATAGCACCGGTAGGGGACACATATAAATATTCCTGTTTTATCCTTTGCCTTGGAAAAATGTAAATAGGAGGAATAGCTGCTTCAGTAGCAGAAACTATTCCGCAAAATGTAACTAAAGTTCCCCGTTCGCCCGATACAATCTGGCCAACTTGCTTCTGACCAGTAGGAGCAATAACTTTTGGCGCCTGTAGTACGGTGCTAATACCACTCTCATCGGTGTTTAGGATTCGATCAGGCATAAATCTATATTTGCCCTGTAGACTGTTTAAATTCTCAAAAAACTGTGCCACGTTATGTTTATTAAAGGCACTTGCCCTTGCCCGACTGGTGTTCTCTGGTTTTCTATGGGATAATTTTGTGTGTCTCTTCATAAATGATAACATCCAGTCTCTCTCAGCATATCCATTTTCAGACCAAGAATTTGGTATTTTCTTGTCGAGCTGTAAGGCAAATTCATAGGCTAATTTTCGAGTATTTTTATAAGTGAGCCCATAATTTATTTTTGATTAATGCAGCAGATATTTTTCTAATTGATTTCCCTCTGCAGTAGTAAATATTTGTCTTGTTGCATATTTACTCTTAGTTTCATTCTGATCATCGGAGTAGCTCTCCTGCCCTGAGTCATCAAAGTCAAAGTTTTCATGCTTTAACTTGTATAACTTCACTCTATCATATAAAGTTGATATTCTCAAGGTAAAATCAAGTGCAGCTTGTCTTATCGATGACTGTTTTTTAATTACAGCTTTTACTGCTAAAGCTATGATTTTTTCTGATGTTTCCCCACGGTTCGTCTTCTTTTTATAATTACGAACAATTCTGGAAAATAAAATTATAACTCAATGGGGCATATTCGAACACCATGTGGGGCACTTTCGGACAGTCCGAACCTACCCCCAAGTGAATGTCCGAATGTACCCCTAGGATCAACTTTAAAAATTAAAAGCTGGTACAAATTTTCATGAACACAATTTAAGCTCTGCATNTTTTTTTTGGTTCTCTTATAAACTAAAGTATTTGAGAAAAAAAATTCAGCCTTGTAGAAATAAGTCAAAAAAGTTAATTTTTCAACACCTTGCGTGGGTGGTAGACCCTTGATGGCCCCCCTTCCGACGCGGTAGACTATCACTATACTGTATTTTTAGGTATAATTGATCACTCTAAAAAGTTTCAGCCTTGTAGGTATAAGGCATTTAAGTATTATTTATTTACATGTTTAAAAAATTGTTACTAACGTTTGCCCCCACATTGGCGCGGTAGACTGCCGTTCCGTTTACTTACGATATCAAAACAACAAAATGAGAAAAAATCAGCTTTGTAGGAATAATTACATCAATAATGTCGCTGCCTCCCGGGCTATTTCTTTGGTGACGACTTATACGAACACATTAAAGACGTTATTAATGAATTGGTAGTAATTACTTTTTTAATTTTCAGGTATGTAAAAAAGCACTAATTTTGAATTTTCTGAGAAATATCGAAATTTTACTAATAACATCGTATTTAGCGCCTCAAAATACAAGGAAAATGATATATTTGAACAAAATTTAGGAAAAAAATCAGTTTTTACCCTTAGGTATTTGGGCTAGTTTTCACTCAAATGGATTTTCTAAGGAGTATGGAGGTCATGGGTAAATTTTACTAATGGCATCGTGTTCAGCGCCTCAAAATACCTACTACGAACACAATTTTAGAAAAACTCTGTTTTGACCCATATTTGGGCTAACTTTCGCCAAATAGTGGATTTTCTGAGAAATATCGAGGTTATGGGTAAATTTTACTAATGGCATCGTGTTCAGCTACTCATATGTCCTACTATTTTGTATTCATACTACCACAGATTCTTGGACGACTTAAATACTTAATTTTCGTGTTATTTACTACACGTCGACAGAATAAAATAAAGAATTTTGACTAAAATACCAGAAACTATTAATGAGAAGATATGAGGAATAAAATTGTATTTTTTCGTTGTATGAAACATATAAAAACTGTTTTTGAA
>NW_019419778.1:0-7706 GCF_000390285.2 Anoplophora glabripennis
TGGATCCTGGTGATATTGAAACAGCATTTTTAACAAGAATTGAACTTGAGTTTCCCAGAATGCCGTTTGGATTGCAAAATGCTCTTTCGACGTTCCAAATTTCAAACACCTGTACACATGTAACACCAAGCACATGTACGAATCTTGTTCTATCAGGTTTATACAGGGTGATTCAGTCATACTGCCATTAATTTTAAGGGAATATAGGGAATAATGAGTAGAATACGAAAACGTGAAATTTTAAATGCATATTTAGGGTAAAAAAAGTATTTTCAATAAATTAATGACATTATGACCTTGTATAATACACGGATTATGAATATTTTTCGTTAACAAAAACACTGAGAACATAAGATTAACTTTTGACATAATTAGGCAGCTAATTTAAAATTTGCATTTGAAGAGTCAATTTTTTTTTAAACAAACACAAATACTGAGCGACTGTATTGCTTTCTACAATGAAGTTGTAAAAAAATATATATAAAGTTTTGTCTATTAAATGGTCTATCGACACTACGATATATTGTGACATACCTCCTTTTTTCCCGTGGTCTTCAAATAGTAAATTTGCCTGTAATATTACCATGGAAATTTTGTAAACGCTTTCATTTTGAAATAATGTTTAGTCCTTCATTTGTTAATTCCTGTGATTTCTGAAGCGGTTTCTGAATGCTCAAATAGAAAAATCAGCAATCTTATTTGACTTTTTCTATTGCTTACACTGTTATGTTAAAAAGAACTCACCAGTTATCAAGGAACATTGATTAAATTGTTTTTATAAAGATGGGACGAGCAGAAACAAGCTTAAACATTGTTTTACAATGTTAAAATTTAGAAACAATCCTTACAGGGTGGTCTTAAACTGTCTTCTGATATGTTCGGAATACGTGCTAGATAAAGAATAAGTGTAGGTAATAATATTTTTATATAAGCTTTTTAAGAAGCCTTTAAAGGGCGATGATAGATACATTTTTTAATCGATATCAACTTTTATTTGAGATCCCACCCTTACGATCAATACAGTTTAATAAAAATGCTCATGGGAACACTAAGTTGATCGATTAAAAAAAGAAATGGACTAGGTCTGTGCGATTCGCGGAATAACTAATCGATTTTCGATTCGTCGAAAAAATCGATTCGTATCGATTAATCGTGTGCAATAAATCGATATATCGATTCGAATTGATTTGTATTTTTGAATCGACCCATCGAAAAAATCTAATTGAAATATCGAATGGCTGATCAACTGAATTGAATCGGAACATGTGTCAAGTTAAATTTATTTGAATCGACAGTTACACGTGGGAAAAACTGTATATTAATTCGAATCGATTTATATTTTGGAATCGAATAGAATAGAAGGAGATGAGGGNTATTGAAACATGTCAATGGATCCTGGTGATATTGAAACAGCATTTTTAACAAGAATTGAACTTGAGTTTCCCAGAATGCCGTTTGGATTGCAAAATGCTCTTTCGACGTTCCAAATTTCAAACACCTGTACACATGTAACACCAAGCACATGTACGAATCTTGTTCTATCAGGTTTATACAGGGTGATTCAGTCATACTGCCATTAATTTTAAGGGAATATAGGGAATAATGAGTAGAATACGAAAACGTGAAATTTTAAATGCATATTTAGGGTAAAAAAAGTATTTTCAATAAATTAATGACATTATGACCTTGTATAATACACGGATTATGAATATTTTTCGACATACATCGTTAACAAAAACATTGAGAACATAAGACTAACTTTTGACATAATTAGGCAGCTAATTTAAAATTTGCATTTGGAAAGTCAATTTTTTTTTAAACAAACAAATACTGAGCGACTGTATTGCTTTCTACAATGAAGTTGTAAAAAAATATGTATAAAGTTTTGTCTACTAAATGGTAAACCGACATTACGATATATTGTGACATACCTCCTTTTTTCCCCGTGGTCTTCAAATAGTAAATTTGCCTGTAATATTACTTACCATGGAAATTTTGTAAACGCTTTCATTTTGAAATAATGTTTAGTCCTTCATTTGTTAATTCCTGTGATTTCTGAAGCGGTTTCTGAATGCTCAAATAGAAAAATCAGCAATCTTATTTGACTTTTTCTATTGCTTACACTGTTATTTTAAAAAGAACTCACCAGTTATCAAGGAACATTGATTAAATTGTTTTTATAAAGATGGGACGAGCAGAAACAAGCTTAAACATTGTTTTACAATGTTAAAATTTAGAAACAATCCTTACAGGGTGGTCTTAAACTGTCTTCTGATATGTTCGGAATACGTGCTAGATAAAGAATAAGTGTAGGTAATAATATTTTTATATAAGCTTTTTAAGAAGCCTTTAAAGGGCGATGATAGATACATTTTTTAATCGATATCAACTTTTATTTGAGATCCCACCCTTACGATCAATACAGTTTAATAAAAATGCTCATGGGAACACTAAGTTGATCGATTAAAAAAAGAAATGGACTAGGTCTGTGCGATTCGCGGAATAACTAATCGATTTTCGATTCGTCGAAAAAATCGATTCGTATCGATTAATCGTGTGCAATAAATCGATATATCGATTCGAATTGATTTGTATTTTTGAATCGACCCATCGAAAAAATCTAATTGAAATATCGAATGGCTGATCAACTGAATTGAATCGGAACATGTGTCAAGTTAAATTTATTTGAATCGACAGTTACACGTGGGTAAAACTGTATATTAATTCGAATCGATTTATATTTTGGAATCGAATAGAATAGGAGATGAGGGAATATTTAATTGTAATAAAACAATAAAACATCAATGTGTTTGCTACCAAACATAGGCAAATAAATATATAACTCAGGTATTTGCTAGGTACAAGCAATTAGAAACAACGGTAGTTTAAACTTTTGACAATTAAGTTTAACTTACTGTCAAAAGTTTAAAACAATCGTTAATGTACTAAGCATTAGCCGGAGGAAGATATCTATTTCTTGTTTTTGATAAATATTTACATGCAAATAAAAAGTTATTAAATATAATAGGGGTCTTATAATTCCATATGAACTAGTGATGATTTCAAAGAATAAAAAAAATATAGTGCCTAAATTTTGTCTTCGATTTTCTAATAATGTTGTTTTTGATTTATTCCTTTATTTCCAATGAAAGATTTAATTTTGATTCACTGTTAAATGTTTATTTATTTTTATTAATTATATGCACAGAGAATAAAATAATTGAGTTGGGCAAAAATTTGTAATAATTGCTGTGGATGATCCTAGTACACTACCAAATAAATGAGATACTTATTTGCCTGAATTCGTAACACAGTCAAGGTAGGTTGTCAGTTTGCAATTTAGCTTTATTCAAAAATTATAATTTTAAAGTACTATTTTTTCTTAATTTTATCTGTATTTAACAAAAAAAATAATTTCCAAACAAAAAAATTAATTTGTTTTAACAAAAATGATTTAAATAGTAATAATTATAACTAAATGTATTCAGTGTTGAAATATATACGTAAACAAATTTTTTCCTTGAAAAAAATGTAATAGCATAGGGTAAAATATACAGATTTAAGCATAAATAATAAATTTTGTTTATAACGCTTGCTTATAACGAAAGATCGAAATTGGTCCATTAGAAGCCGAGATAATGTAATTTTTTCGTACCTTCGCATTTTGAACCGAATTCAGTCTTTTCCAGTTTAGAACTCGGAAAAACGAAGCCACTGGATCAAAGGTTATTGCAGAATTGTTTATAAATTAACGGTAAATGCCGATAAACATTGACCGCTTATATTTTGAGAACCAATAAATGGAATTTAACTTTTTTCTAAGAAACATCTTTCCGAGTACTTTAAAGTTATAATTTTTGAAAAAAAACTAAATTGCAGATTTTAAATAAATTTGGTGTGTTGGTTTATTATACCTTTTACCAAAATTAGAATGCCCTCGAAGCAATTAAAATATTTTAAAAAAGTTATCCAAAAAACTTTGATTATTTTGCCTTTTTTTTTATCAATTATTGCTATTAATTAGAATGCCCTCGGAGCAATTAAAATATTTTAAAAAAGTTATCCAAAAAACTTTGATTATTTTGCCTTTTTTTCATGAATTATTACTATTTTGCAACATCGGTAATAAATTTAAACATTTTTAACTTACAGTATATTTTGCAAAATTCAGTTCTAAAACTTTTTTCCTCTTCAATATTCTTCGAAAATGCATAGGTTCCAAGATATAAGTAAAAAACCCAGATAAAATAGGTATTTTTTAAAATTTTTTAAGCGTTTTTGCAATTTTGAAAATGTTCCGGACCTCGCTGGTCTAATAAAGAATCGAACTATTTTAAGCTACACAAATGTGCAGATTTGATTCGAATTGATATTCCAACTCGATTTTTTGATAAATGGATTCTAATCGACATACCGATTTTCAGGCCTACTACCGATTCAATTCGACAGTTCGATTCGATGCGATATCTCGATCTAATTCGATATTTCGATTCGATTTTTTGCCCATGCCTAAAATGGACACACATTTTTTAGGTAGTTCAAGTCTTAAGGCATGTGTGAATTTGAAGATAGTTTAGGATCACCGAGTTATAAAACAGCAATTTAAAATTTAAGAACGAGGTATAGAAAAAAAAACGGAATTAATGTCATTGTTCCAGCCTTAAATTAAACAGACACGTCTCGGTGCCATACCGAGTAAAGTCGGTGCCCGTCGGAAGACCGGATCCCCGAAACGGAATAGCTCGGATTCTGCAAAGATTTCTGAACTTTGTAAACAATATGGGTAGTTTTTGCCCGTCCCGTCAGCGCAGACACTCTGCTCCACTTAGGAGAGGCCGGCTTTTTGCCCGGCATCGATCCTTTCAGCATGTTGTTAGCATTGTTTCTTTAATTCCGCGATTCTCGGAGCCCGGCCTGCCGGCAAAAAGCACGTTAATGTACCATTCATTTGAACACAATTGCGAGCTGTGTGGCACTTGACGGCCGTTTCCAACGTGCCATTATCGTTTCGCGGGACGACGGCGATATCCTTGCTCTTTCTCCGCCCGGGGCTACGACGAATTTTCTGGTATTAATATTAATTTTTCGTGGATGGCTTCTAGTTGCATGACGGACAACGAAATCGTCACTCGGAAACCTACTCGAGCACTCTGGTTAAATATCAACTTACTCAGTTACTTTATTCACTGCTTAAATAAAAAATATGACGTTTGGTCTACATGACGTCCTTGTAGTTCTTGAAGTCTCTATATCGAAACATCAAAATAATCCATACATCCATACTTCGATAAAAATACACCGATTTAGATTAATTATCCTAATAAAATTTTGCTTTAAAATGTTATGAGGCCGTTGAAACCATTTTTTTAGTTTTTAAGGTAGCTTTGTAATTTGTTTGTTTTTCAGTTAATCTATAGCAGTGTTTTTGTCGAGTCTTTTAGAAAATCTAAACAAATTGGGAACGATATCTCTTCATCGTACTAGTTATACAAGTTTTCTCTACGCTATAAGAAAATTTACATCTTGACGATGCTTATTTTTATCTCTTATGTTTATTATTACGTTTCCTGAATTTTACACGCCTGTTAAACATACAGAAAATTGCATATTTAATCACACTCCGGACAATGCCTTTAAGAAAATATTGATACGTATATGAATTAATCACAATAGACTCTTTTAGTGTGACGTCACATATTTAGGCAACTCGCAACAAATTGACACAGTTGAATTTGTACAGACCGAATCTGACCCTTGTGTACATAGATACTATAAAAATGAACAACTTCAAATGAATTTATTTTTACTGGAACAACCAACACGTGTTAGGTAAAATAGATACATTAATGTATAATATAATAAAGTTAAATAAAGTAAAAATTTTACATTAGCCGTGTTATCCCTAATGCGCATGCTCGGAAAGAATAGCCTCATACGCAGGTGAGATCTTGTTGATATATCATCGCTGTCATCATTAGCGTATTTTCTTTTCATTTGTTTAATCTTGACATTGTCTAGTTCTACTTAGTATTTTTATTGTTTTTCTTGGTGTTGTGCTGTGTCAGTGTGTTTATCGTGTTTTTTTTTCTTCAAGTGGTTTATTATAGACGTACTCGTAACCAATACCAAACTTTTCTTGAATGATATCCTGTTGCGAGGCTACTTCCCTTACATGAAATTATCTTTAATGCGCATGCTCAGTAACATTGATATAATTTTAATTTATTAATTACTATAAAAGTCAATATTGTTCTATAAATTCAAATATATAAATTCTATAATTCTTTTAGTTTGTTTTGAAACTTTTTAAATATTTCTAATATTGCCAGAATATCGCGATATTTAAGGTCATGGCAAAAAAGACATTTTTTTGGCACTTATATCCAGAGAACATAAGATCGAAAATACTAGTAAATATATTGGGAAATTCTTCATGACAATGTGCACTATTAGGTTGCCTATTATTTAGCGTATGTGACGTCACTACTAAAAGTTTATTATTAAGGGCCTACTTTTCTACAAAACTCTTGACAAAACAAAACAAGTATCCGATGTTTACATGAGTGGTCATATTTTACGAGATCTTTCACCACGAAAAATTAAATGTAAATGTAAAAATGTATTTCAATACCTATTTCTAAAGTTTAGATACTGTCGAAAAGATAACTATTTTCTTGTTCTTTTACTGTCTTACTGAAAGTGCGATGTTTTATTTATAAAATGCCTTCCTTATGATATTTCAATGAAATTGTATCTAAAAGGCCTTTTGGAGCAATCGCAATGAATATAAATTTATTTTTGACTTTAAATAATCTTGTTCTTAATCATATTTTTTTTTGTTGGTAGATATTTAATTTTTTAAAGGATACTTAATTTTTGGTAAAAATATGCTCACTTTTGGTTGCATGTCGTTAGAAAAAAAAATGGATTTCATTTTACTACTATCGTTGTCAGTTTTGTTAGTATTTTTGGTCATTCGTCTAATTAAATTTTAACTTTCACAAAATTTTTGATTATGTTAATATGCTTTTCCAGCTTAGACCAACTCAGAGACCTAAATCATAGTAGGCGTTGACTTTCGAATATAAATAGGTTGGTCTAAATTGTAAAAAAGTTGCACTTACAACTCTGTAACTTAATGGTTACCGATTTTTCATTCAGAAACAATTAATTAACGATATGCAACAAAAATACCTTTCCTAATGTAAATCTTTCATGAAACTCTTGAGTTTTCTCAAAGTCTCTAACAACAAAAAATATCACAAAGGTAAAGCATAAGTCTTATAACATTCTTCAGCTACCCCAAAAATTTCCTTACAAAATTTCATTGAACTTAAAAAATAACGGAGTTATTAACCTTCTAATACCCTGTGTATTCTGACTTAACTACTTTTAAGCTATAAAGGTATTTATCATTCTTAAACTGATATATTCTTAGGTTTTAATAGTTTGATTTGTTTGGACTTACCGCTACCTTCAACTGTGTTTACAAACTTGGAAATAGAATACATATTTTTTTAATACCTACTGACTTACCACACTGATAAGATGATAACTTTTTTGAACTGCATGCCTCTGGTACAAGTGTTGGTCCACTGCCCATTTGCAGGTCGCTGTACAGAAAACTCCGTTTAATGTAAAAATTAAGAAATATCAACTACTTCATTAAATATTTGTTCATTAATAATTGTCACAATAGCAATTTG
>NW_019419779.1:0-7656 GCF_000390285.2 Anoplophora glabripennis
ATTCGAATTTATACACCCCTTACATATTTTTACTTACATTTACAAACCTCTTCTGAGATTTATGCAGAGTGACCCATAATTAGACAACCATAGTATATTCTTCATTCAAAAATATGGAATTCTAATTAATATAGGCTGCAAGGGTGCACCACCACCACCAAGGCCTATAGCTTTCTTCCATTGCAAGTATTTTTTCATATTTTTTTAATAATGAAGTTTGTGAGGCTATTAGGATACCCGATTTACTGACTCTTATTTATATTTTTATAGGATGATATAGAACTTTAGATTTTATTTGAAAAAGTTGCGTTTCATAGAAGTTCAAGTGCACCTTTCTTCTGTCCATAAACGTAAAATTTGTAAATATCGTGATAATAAGAAATATCCACACAAAAGTTGAGCTAGCTTCACCCTCAATATATCTATTCTGATTTATTTCCAAATCAAATTTTAAAATGTTTTGGCATTTTGATAATAGTATAACAGCAGATTTCTAATGTTTCATTTACATATTCCAGAGATACTGAATAAAACCGTTCTCACAGGCGTTTTTAACCTGTTTATTAGAACTTTTTTTGGCAGGCTAATTATGGGACTTCGTGTATTGTTATGTAATTGAGAAAAAAAGCAAGTAATTTAAAAAAAAACAAGCCTTTAGTGCCACCATGCATTGTCATCCAAACTAAACGTGTATGCAAAATTTCAGTTCAATCGGTTGGGGATAACTGTTTTAAAATTCAGTTTGCAAGATTTCACCCATACTAACAAGGCAAGTTAAATAAGTTTGTAAAAATGTAATATAGGTAAAAGTTATCAAATATACTAGGCTATTTTATACGTGTTTTTGAATATTCAGTTTTTGTCAAATAACAGAGTTGTAGCAAAAAATAACTTAGGGGATATTTATTTCAATCCCCTTCAATGGCAGAAATTTTCGAAAAATTGTTGAGAAGTTGCACATGCATTAGTAGAAAATTTGTGTAAAGTTTCACTATTATACCTTTTTGGTTTTCAAATTACAGTCGCTATTCCATTTTTTTTTTTTTGGAATCTTTGAGAGTCTGTATCTCCTAGGGAGTGAACATTTTATTAAGATCATTTTTATGCAAACGTGTTCTTTTTAGCTGCAGATTCACCGGTATCATTTGTGCTACTTCCTTTGAAAACACTTTATATGGTAAACATTTTACTCTGACATTAATTTGAGGAATGCAAAACATGATAAACAAACAGTAACATATTTAGCTTTCAATTTTGTAAGGAGATTGTGTTATATAACATTTTATACATAATTTCCCAAGGAATTTCCCTTATACAGGGTGGTCCAGATTTTAATAGACAAACTTCGAGAAACAAAAATTAACATATGGGCAGAAAGCTACCATTTATGAGATACAGGGCGTTGAAATTAAGAAAAATAATACTATTTTTTTAAATATCTGTAAAACCGCTTCATAAAATTTATCCAAATTGGATACACATTTTTTTCAAATATTTCTCCTAGTTCTGTATGCCACGATCCAAATTCAAAAAACCAATGGCGGAGAAACAAGGATATCGTTTCCTTATTTAAAGTAAAACTTCACTTATACTCCTACGTTTCTTTGTTATAAAATCGGTATTCTCGCTTATACTCCCTAACAATGCCATATCTAAACTGTATGGTATGTTTTTCAGTGGACTCTCTGTAACTATAGTTTTCTATTGGATTATTTTCAAGTACCTGCTCTAATTTGGCTTCATCATAGAGAACCTACTCAAAATAAATTGTGTCCATTCTTCATTAGTAGATCATTCTGGCGCCATAATAATGAAATAAATAAATCTGCCGCATGGTCTATAATTAATTGAACATAGGTTCATCCGAAAGTATAGTCAGACATTTTCAAATTAATATGGTCATGGCTTCAGTTTCAGTTTCAGAGTAACTTCTGAAGAAGAAGATCAAAGCAAGTGGGAGGAAAGGTTTAATACCCTGGAAAGATGGAGCCTAGTATGGTTTACAGATGGCTCCAAAATGATCAGAGGGACGGGTGCAGGAATATATGGACTCAGACCCAGATGGAGTGCAAGCTACAGTCTGGGGAGTTCCCTACCGTATTCGAAGCAGAAATCTTCGCGATAATGGCGTGTCTGGCAGAGAATGTACGTAGAGGTTATAGACGTAAACTCATATATATATTCTCTGATAGTCAAGCTGCAATTAAAGCTTTAGCCGCACACAAGGTAAGTTCAAAACTGGTATGGGACTGTTTACAAATGCTGACTGAACTGGCCACCAACAATACAGTCAGACTGTGTTGGGTGCCAGGGCACAAAGGCATTTGTGGAAATGAGAAAGCGGATGAACTTGCTAGGAAGGGATCCGAGACAGTGTTCATTGGCCCGGAGCCCTTCTGTGGCACATCTCCCAGTGTGGTCAGGCGGGCTCTGGGCAAATGGACAGAGACAGAACATAGGAAATACTGGACTTCAAGGCCAGGACATAGCCATTCCAAGGAGCTTATGGAGTATCCTTCGAATGGAAGAGCGAATGAGTTACTGAGCTTGAATAGAATCCGGCTCAGGAGAGTGACAGGACTCATAACGGGACACTGTCACTTTAGGAAACATCTACATAGACTAAAGCTTGTAGACAGTCCGGTCTGCCGAGGATGTGAATCGGCGGATGAAACTTCTCTGCATATCCTGGGCGAGTGCCCGGGATTTGCACGTAGCAGAATGGCGCTCCTTGGGAGACCCTATTTGGAACCCAAGGAACTGAGAGAAGTGTCAGCAAGGAAGCTTTTGGACTTTGTAAAAAGGACAAATCTACTTGCTGAATAGGACTAGTAGTGGGACGCACAATAGGCCTAATTAGGTCGCAGTGCAATGGGACTTATTAGGACCAACCACTAGAAGAAGAAGAAGAAGAAGAAGAAGAAGAAGAAGAAGAAGAAGAAGAAGAACTTCTGAAGAAGAGAGCGTTATGTCTCTCGAAACGTCAAGAGTTGTAAATCGGCAACGTAGTTATTCGTTTTATCTCCGGAGCGCCAGCACAATCTGGTCAGGAAGTTCGTGAATGGCTTACAAACCACTACCAAAACAGATGGATTGGTCGGAATGGCCCCTTACATTGGCCACCTAGATCACCTGATCTAAATATTTTAGATAATTTTATTTGGGGTAAACTAAAAAATTACGTTTATGCCGTTCCCATAGCAAATAGAGACCAGTTGCAAAGGCTAAATGAGGTCTGCACTAATTTGAAGCAAAATCTAATTTTAATCACAGCTGCTGTAAATTCTATTACCAAAAGGTGCCAAAAATGCATTGAGATTGAATGTGGACACTTCGAGCAATTGATTTAATTTATTTGTTTTGCATTTACTTAACTTTACTTGTTGTTCGTATTATATTTGGTATGATGGTGAGTTATTTAAATTTTATTTTAATTTTTGTTAATTTTAACGCCTTCTACTCACCAAAGGTGGCTTTCTGCGCCTATGTTCATAGAGCAAAGTGATGTTAATTTTTGTTGTTTAATACTTTCCTGATGTTTGTCTATTAAAATCTGAACCACCCTGTATATACGATCCTGTTAGGGCTAGGAGTAGAGAGAAAACCATAACTGTTGTTTCAACTACATGCAAACGGAGGTTTTTTTATAAGAACATAATAACAGTTAAATGAGAAATAAATACAAGATACGTTGTTGTGACTGATATATTGAAAGTATTTAAACAAAGAAACAAGAAGCCGTAAATTCACCCCTTAAATACTACCTTCACATTCTGCAAAGAGCTATGCAAAGGCCTTAAAAAAGTGTTAATTTATTATTTCAACTTTTATCTAGTTTACAAGTAAACATCTTGCTTTCCACATGTGCCATTTTTGAGAAACTGTATTTTATAGAGCAAATGGAAAACTATTTTCATGCTATAGTTGAACGTTCCGACTATGATGCTATAAACTAAATATTAGTGTCATTCTATCACCAGATTAACTTGGTGGTCTTAAAAGGATTTAACACTAATAGCTGCGAAAAGGATAATAGTTATTTTTTATAATATTCTGTTTAAAAATTATATTTTTGTCACCTCAAATGTTTCGTAAAATAATATATTTACAATATTGCTTTTCTCTTTCAGGCCCGGATCCAGAGGGGGTGGCGATGTGGCGATCGCCACCCCCAAAGCACAACAATTTTTAAAGATCTTCAATTTCTCCAAACGACAACAGGCAGTTAGTCGATATTAATGCAAGTAGAAGGATTCATTAGTGTCAAGCTCCTCTGAAAAAGTGCCACATTTTTCATTAGTTTATTGCTATTTTGCAATGNCTATTTAGCTTAATTCTATGTCTATAACATTGTTTCACAACATTGATATTTGATTATTTTCACTATTCACAACAACAAGTCATTTTACATCTTATCCATTTCGAGCTTGGGATATTAAAGCCCTGCCAATTGATATTTGTCAAATGTCACTATCATCCAGACTGGTATTTGTTTAGTTAAAGGTTTGCCATTTCACAATATGGAACGTTTTACGACTGACGGAGATTATGATTGACATAAACGTCCATCCCAGCAAACAACCACCAATACAGTGAGGAAATTCTAATAGACTGAATCGGTAACAGACATCGTAAGACCTGTGCATCATCGTTTTGCCCGTTCAATCGAAAACACAGCCGCTGAGAATGAAAGTGCTAACGATGACCCGAATCTTTCGACTTCAAGTCGAGCTCAGCATTTGGGCCTGTCATACAGCACATTGTGGCGCCATGAGCATAGATTTTTAGCCTGAAATTGAGGATTTTGATCTGAACGATATGTGGTTTCAACAAAATGGGACCACATGCCACACAACGCGGCCAATTATGGCTCTATTGCGCGAGAAATTCCCAGGATGCGTAATTTCGAAATTCGGCGATGTGGCTTGGCCACCAAAATCCTACGATTTAACGCCTTTGGATTTCTCTTTCTGGGGCTATGCGAAAGACCGTGGTTATGCGAACAATCCCACAACTTTGGAGTAATACTTATAAATATAGACTAAAGGTATGATGAATTTTATTTTTCTCTCCGTCAATCTACCTGTCAAAATATTAAATTTTTCAAATTTCCCCAAACCAATGCTTGTAGACAGTCCAGTCTGCCGAGGATGTGAATCAGCGGATGAAACTTCTCTGCATATCCTGGGCGAGTGCCCGGGATTTGCACGTAGCAGAATGACGCTCCTTGGGGAACCCTATTTGGAACCCAAGGAATTGAGAGAAGTGTCAGCAAGGAAGCTTTTGGACTTTGTAAAAAGGACAAATCTACTTGCTGAATAGGACTAGTAGTGGGACGCACAATAGGCCTAATTAGGCCGCAGTGCTATGGGACTTTTTGAAGGACCAACCACTAGATGAAGATGAAGAAGAAGAAGAAACCAATGCTCCTATATGATAAATGACTTTACAAAATTGTACTTGGTTGTACGTTTTAACTTTCTACTAAATATTATTGCCATTTACATCCTATTTAATTCAAAATGTTGCATTATTTATTTTATGTTGACACATTGATGTTTTCATGTACCGATTTTGCCTTTTTTATTGCATGGATTTTATTTATAAGTGCGACTTCTTCTCTCTCTCTCCGTCAATCTACCTGTCACAGTTAACAGATGAACAGCGTTGAAAAACACTGATTATTTAAAAGACTAACGATAAATTGAAATAAAAACATAATCGATGAACACGAATAAATACAACATGGAAGTTTCTGAATTGACAGATCGTGTCGGTCGGAAATCTAAGAAAACGGAAAGTAATTTTGGTTAAATGGAAGTAAATTTTAATATCTTTGGTACCATTTACGTGTTACGTCAGCTTCCAGAATGATCTGGATCGCTTGGTATTAATAAAGTTGAAAATTTCCTTATTGCTTCATCTAGTGAGAACAGTGTGCGAAAATTTCCCATGGGGTCTGATAAAATTCACAGCTGTGGTGTTGTTTTTATTTTCAAAATTAGGCAAAATTGGATTTTCTAATAATACGACAGATTTTTCTAGGTCTTATTTAAGTAAAGGTTATCAGCACTGATCTGTGTCAGTTTCTATTACAGCTGCCTACTATCAACTAATATTTCGTAGGAGTAACCGTGCGAATTCGGATATACTCGTATATTTTTTAATCAGATTCTTCACCTACTTTTGTGACTTCTAGCTGACCAGTTCAATTTATTTCCTTAGTTTTATGACTTTATTCTCTGATCTGAAACCGTCTTATTGTTTTCCTACACCCTGAGCAAATCTGACGGCTAGGCGCCTGTCGAGCACTATTTTTCCTCTTTATTGCTTAATCCATTTGGAAACGGAGATTTTTTCGAAGTGGATTTGTCCCGCGAACATTTGTACATATTTCGGTCGTTTAGTTAAAGCCAGCCGTTATATTCTCGGCTCTTACTTGAATGATATCGAATCCTCAAAGGGAAACTTGTGGAAGCACGTGCAATAAAAGTGAAATAAAACGTGTTTGGAACGATTGATAGCGGAGCGGGCGTTATTTTTGTAAAGAAAGTACGTCTGTTGTAGGAACGTTTAGATATTTATCCGCTGCAAGAATTAAATACAGGGTGGCCAAATGAAAACGAAACAGAGCCATTTTCAGGAACGGCGTCAAGATTGTAGAAAAACGCTCAGACCCGTCGATTTTAGATTAAAGAGGGACATGCTTTCCGGGTATTTTTGACTCCGCCACTTTCACCCCCAAGCAAGGGTAAGCATCAACCCAAAATATTTAAATGGCTTTGGGGGTTGAGTAATATTTCTTTTGAAAGCTCTTACAATTCTCTTTACAACAGACTTTAAATTTTATAATTCCGCCCAATACTTTGAAAAAAAATTACATTTTAAAATTTAAATTGTTTAGTTGCTTACTTACTTGTAGTGGTAGTTGATTAAATGTTAAACTGATGACCGCCCGCTTCCATACAAGAATAAAGATTTTGTTTGAAACGTTCGTGCACATTCCGAAGCATTTCCGAGTGATTCGATGACATTCGTCGACGATTGTTTGACGCAAATCTTCCAGCCACGCTGGCTGTGTTTTATAGATTTTACTTTTTAGGTATCCCCACAAAAAGAAATCAAGGGGCGATAAATCCGGTGATCGTGGAGGCCACTCAATGCTGCCTCTTCTCCCAATCCAATTCCGTAGAAAACGTTGGTCCAAATACTGACGGACAATTAACGCATAATGCGGAGGAGCACCGTCCTGTTGAAAAATCAAATGATCTTCATCATACTCTGGAACATATTCAATAATATCAGTCAAGGCAGTGTCAATAGCGTCTTCCAGTAATTGCAAATACATTTGGCCAGTCTAATTACCAGGTAGAAAAAAAGGACCCACCAGCCGGTCACCGAAAATTCCAACCCATACATTTAATTTTTCCAGTTGCTGTGCTTGCGGATCAATAGCGGCAATTGTAACGATTTACCGTCCCGTTCGAGAAAAAACTGCATTCATCAGAAAAACAGATGTTAAAAAGGAACTGTGGATCGTTCCTTGCTTGCTCATTCATTATTTCGCAAAATTGCAAACGGCGGTCATAATCAGCCTCATGAAGTTCCTGGACTAAATGTATTTTGTATGGATGGAATTTATTCTTCTTCAAAATG
>NW_019419780.1:0-7704 GCF_000390285.2 Anoplophora glabripennis
TCATGTATTAAAAATACATGAATTGTAGGCAATCTACAGTGCATGTGAAGGGAGATAGTGCGACCATACAAAAGACGTCAGTTGTTCCGCATTTGAAGATAGTACATCTAACAGTGAATTTGAACGTTTTTCTTCAACAGACTATTTATTTTTGTGTATTTCATTATTGATTACTGCTTCAGTTTTTTGCTAGGTTTCTTGTTAAATACTGTTTGTGTGGCAAACATCCACTAAACAGACGTAACTCGTAGACAATTGTGTTGAATTGTGTATGCATTGCACCGTTATTTAAGGTTACACTAGCTTCTCCAGTGGCGGGGTAAGAAAATTATTAAAATAGGTTAAAAAACAGTTTTTTTGACAGAATTCGAAAAAATAAACTATTGTTACGTGTTTTTAAAGGTCAAAGAAGCCTCTGTATAAATACTCGAAGTTAAACTCTGTATATATAGGGCGTAAGAAGTTTGACTGCCATTACTTCACATGAGAGAGTAATAATAAATACAAAAAAGTTGTATATTACATGGGCGTAAGATTAACAGTTTTCAGAATACGAGTTTTAATATTGGGGAGTTTCATCACAACATGGCAACAGTGCTTAACCTGCTGATGCATACCACGCGTGCAAGTGGCAGACTTGTCCTACGGAAAAAATGTAAACAGCTATTATTGTGAAACATTTAGTAAATTTCAAGACAATTGTTGCGCTTAAATTTTAGCTCAAATTTTAGTAATTATGAATCTTAAAACAGGAACTTGACTTTTAATCAAATTACGTATTTGAAAAATATGTAATTAAAATACCCAAAGATTCACGTCGTCCAAATAATCATACGTATTAAAAATAAGTTAGGGACTTACCAAAACGCAAAATTCAGTAATTTTTAAACACACAAGTTCAAAACAAACTACAACATATGCTCAAAATGTCCGCCACCATTTTCGATGCACGCACGACACCTTCGAATCCAATTATCGCGCACTTGCTGGAAAACGCCTCAAGAAAAAGAAATAGTGGTACGCAAAAAACACTCAGACACGGTCCAGTTCCAGATACCAACTGAATTGTGTATTGCTTGACAGCTTAGTACCTCGTGTTGACCGCCGCGCCATTGTCACATTGCTCTCTATAAATTATTTTAACGAATTTTAAATTTATTACAACGCTAATTATTTTTTAGAATTAAGCATAAACAAGTTCAAAAAATTGATAAACATTGTATTTTATGGTGTTCTATGCACGCAGTTATGTCAATATTCCTTAATCAATCGAACTTTTGTACATCAAGAAATTATTTATTTTGACCTTTGTAGTGAATCGTTTCGAGAGGCCACCCCAGCAGATCAACCAATCGAAACAGGCCCTCTCGAATATGCTTCGACAGAGACACCCGCTTAATACTTTCATCCCGGGAATGCAGAACAATCCGAATTCTGCGCCTCAGAATACCAATTATGGACAGATGCAGAGGAGCTTCCCCAGACAGTCTATCAGGCAACCGCATCCTGGATCGATTCAACCGAATCAGGTAAATTAACTAAAAAAATTTTTTGAAACTTTGAACTGCTTTATTTATTTACTGAGTAAATCATATTGATATTTTGTCCGTTTTGAAATTAAAGTGTGTGGCAAATAGATAGGTAAGTCGTCTTAAAAAAAAATCGCTGAAAATGAAGAATTATTTACAAATTGGCAACACTGTGTTGTTGTGCTCAGGCATATGTGTGTAGTTGCAATAGATTTCTGAATTTGTGTGTATTCCGTGATGATTTCAGTCAGCGATGTCATTGAAATCCCATTTGTAATACTTCTATTCTGAAAATTACCCAATTATTAACTGACACGTTTGAAAAAATATAAAATTTTCAGAAACGTAAACATTTAACAACTAAGTGAAAATATCTGTTATTAACGATTTTTTTGTTAAAGTCATCTTAAAACATACTTTGCTCCAAAAATTTGTACGGAATTTGACAACCTCATTTGTTAAACCACCGTTTTGAGGCAAAATGAAACCAATTGGTTGAGGTGTTTGGTCAATCTAGGGACTTTAGAATGTACCAAATTGCCATTTTGATGCAAAATCCCTGTTACCACTCTTCACAATCAACAAAAAAATATAAATTTAAAAATTGTTGTCGGCAACCATCGTTCTAAGACTACACCGATTCATATTATACTGCGACTTCAAGTAAAGGTTATAGAGAACAGCGCCATCTATCCATGCACAACTTAAACATTGTTTGATCTAAACATTGGCATATGGTAGTCTTGCAAAGAACGCCTCAATTAATAAAGGTGTCTATGAGAAAAAATAATAAAAATGGTTATTTGATTAAGCTACAATGCCCATTTTTTTAAATTTTTTTAATTTGACCGACATTTTAATTATTTATACACTATTTCTTAAAGGGAATGTTCCCTCAGCAGTACAGCAACATGCAGAGCGGCATGAGCCAGCAGTACAGCAACTACGCCGCCAACCCTCAGACCATGATGCAGGGCAACATGCAGGGCAACCAGCAGATGATGCAGGGGGCCCAGGGCAACATGTTCGCCGGGCAACAGCAGGGATTCGGCCAGGCCAGGCCAGCGCAGCCGGATTACCGGCAGATGGGACAAAATCCGAGAGCCCCTTACATGCAACAAGCCCCCAACGTCACCATGAACACGAACATGAACACCATGGGAGCCATGGGTGGCCAAGGGGGTCCCGCTCCGCCGTATTCCCGTACCGCAGCTCAGACTATGCAGCCGAACGTGCAGAATCAGAATCAGTTCCAGCAACAGCAGAGGATGAGGCAGCAGATGTTGGCCATGCAGCAACAGCAACAGCAGCAGCAGCAGCAGGGGGGGCCGCAGGGCAACCAGCCCAGTCCGGCCCTCGTGGCGCACCTGCAGAGGCAGCAGATGAATCCCAATCCTTATCACCAGCCACCGCCGTACAATATGCAGTAGTTTTATTTACGTACGCGATTTATTTTGATTATTGTACGCTTCTGCACGAGTGAACGTTATTGTGTATATTTTTATTTATATAAAAGGATTAGTTTTTCTTTTGACAAAAATTTTTGCTATTTTAATATTTAAAGTAGTTTTTCTTGAGGGGACGGACCAAAAGTAGTTCAAATGTCTCATGCAGTAATTTAATTATTGTACTCAAATGGATGTCATTATGTATATTTGATAAACGAGTTGAGTTCTATTATACTTTTTCCAAAGTTTCCCTTTGTTTTAATTTTAAACATGTATATATTTTTTATATTGAAAGATAAACGTACAGGGTAAGTTAATTTCTAAACTTTTGGGGGTTTCTGGTATTCATCGACAAAGAGTAGTTCAAACGTCCCGGACGATATGCAGTAACTTTAATTACACTACATTCAGATATATGTTTATATAAAAGAATTAAATGCCAATTTTTTTTTAATTTTCCTCAGGTTTAATATTTAAAAATTCATATTAGGAGGGTTTTTTGCTTTTCTCAGGTAGATGGTTAATAAGTAGTTCAAATGTCTCGAGCAATACACAGTAATTTCCAAATGTGATGTGTTTTAATTACAGTACATTACTTCATGTTTGTATATATTTATATGAAAAGATTAAGTTCTATTATTTTTTTTACCAACGGTATTTCTTTAAATATTTAACACACTTTATTTCAAAAGGAAATATTAATTTCTATACTTTTCGAGGGTTTCTATTATTTAATTAAGAGACAGACCAAAGGTAGTTCAAATGTCTCGAGTAATATACAGTAATTTAACTTTATATAAATACTGTACTCCAGCGAATGTTACTATGTATGTCTGATAAAAACGAGGATAAACGGATTGAGCTCTATTAGATTTTTTTAGTTTTCCTCGGTTTAATTTTAAACATCCACATTTTGTATTTTTGCTATCAAAAGTACGATGTGTAATAAGACAATATCTAGAATTGTGAAGTTTCTCATGTTTCCTACAGACACAAACAAAAAGTAGTTCAAATGTCTCAGGCAGTTCGGAAGATACAGTATTTAAGTTGCTGTGCATTATTTTTTTTATAAACATAGTTAGTTCTACTCGATTTTTTCTAAACAACGATTATTCCTGAGTTGGAATATTTAAACATCTGCATCTCTTTATTCTATCAAAAGGAAAATAATATACAAGATAAGCTAAAATCAACAATTTTAGGAGTATTTCTTAAGACATTCAAAAAGTAATTCAAATGTCTCAGGCAATATGCAGTAATTTCATTTCCAAATGTGATGTATTTTAATTACTGTACGTTACTACGTGTAGGTATGTATATTTATATGAAAGGGTGAAGTTGTATTATATTTTTTACCAAAAGTATTTCTGTAAACATTTAACACCCATTGCTTTATTTCAGAAGGAAATGTCAGTTTCCATACTTTTAGACGGTTTCTATTTTTTTGTGAAGAGCGAGGATAAAAAGATTGAGCTCTATTACATTTTTTTTTAGTTTTCCTCGGTTTAATTTGTATTTTCTATCAAAAGGACAATGTGTAATAAGATGATATCTAGGATTATGAAGTTTCTCATGTTTCCTACACAGACAAATAAAAAGTAGTTCAAATGTCTCGAGCAATATGTACTAATTTCATTTTGGAAGGTACAGTATTTAAGTTGGTGTACATTAATTTTTTTATAAATATGTTTAGTTCTCGATTTTTTCTAAACAAAGATTTTTCCTCTGTTGAAATATTTAAACATTTGCATTTCTCTTTATTCTATCAAAAGGAGAATAATATACAAGATAAGCTAAATTCAACAATTTTAGGAATATTTCTCAAGATATTCAAAAAGTAGTTCAAATGTCTCGGGCAATACGCAGTAATTTCATTTCCAAATGCGATGTATTTTAATTACTGTATGTTACTACATGTGTATATTACAACTTATATACTATATTTATATGAAAGGATTAAGTTCTCTTATTTTTTTTTACCAAAGATTTTGCTTTAAATATTTAACACCTATTGCTTTATTTCAGGACACAATTTCTATACTTTTAGAGGGTTTCTATTATTTCATGAAGAGGCAGACTAAAAGTAGTTCAAATGTCTCGGGTAATATACAGTGATTTAACTTTATAAATACTATACTCAAGGGATACTACTAATACCATGTATATCTGATAAAAGGATTGAGCTCTATTAGATTTTCCTGTTTAATGTTGAACTTCCTAATTTTGTATTTTCTATCAAAAAGACTGTGTAATAAGCCAATATCTAGAATCTTGAAGAGTTTCCGTTTCACGAACAGACAAAAAATAGTTCAAATGTCTCAGGAAAAATTTGAATATCAAACATTTGATTTTTTCTCTTTCAATACTTACATTTGTATTCATTTTCTCCCTAAAAGAAAATATATAAAATACTTAGCCACTTTCACAGAAAATTAACAAAAATGAAAAATTCGTTGGATATGGTTCTTTTTTTTTTTGAAAATACAAGATATCTAAATTACTTTTTATTTCTTATCGAAATTAAAAAAATTCTATGGAGAACATATTTTAAGAGTAAATTTTTTATATATTTATTTTTAATAATGGGTTATTAAGGATAGTGGATGGGTGGCAAAATAAAACAAGCTATATTGGCGTCAAACTTTATTATACACCTTTATAAAAACTTTACTTTGCTTTCTTAGATTTAATCTTACGCATATAGAACTCAAGTTCTTTTCCCTCTAATACATAACCGTCGGCTCTACCGCACTGTCCAGGTCTCGATGCCAAACAAGCTGCAAAATAAAAGGCATTTCTTTAAATAAACCGTTATTTTTTTTTTAAACGGACTTAGTCGATAGTTAAGGAACTATCAGAGTAACTATGACAAGCAGATCATCGCCCACGAGACATTTTCAATACGAAAAGGTCCTTAGATATGAACTCGCTTTAGTTTTTTCATCACGTCATTTTGTCTCTAAATAAATCATAAAAAAATGGCGCAACAAAACAACTTTTTAAAACAATTTGCAAATTACTAAAAAAATCTTATCACCTACCTAACAATCTTCCGGTCTGGAACTGTTCTTCAAGTGCAGGCTCAACTTTTGCAGTTTTCTGCCTGGTTTCATACTTCTTTTGAACTTTTTTACTACGTTTCTTATTCAAAATTTCCTCTTCCTCCGGAGTCTACAACAAAATACGTCACACAAACACATTCTCCTAGAATCGATTCAAATTAAATGACAAAACAACACTACTATAATCAGCAAATAGGCCTAAGCATTTAAATCATCGAAATCAGATGACACGCATGAAAGTCATCATTTATGATACTGGATAACGAATTTAAAAAAATTAATTTTCTGAAACTCACCAGCTTAGCTCCCTTNTCCCTCGTACCACTGCCTGAACGGGGTAGCGTCAATTACAACAATAGCATTCTTTACCAAAGTCTTGGTACGCACCAATTCGTTGTTACTGGCATTGTAAACTACATCGATAATACGGGTTTTCCTGGCGGTACCCTCACTACCCCAAGCGAAATTGCCAGTATCCAACCTCAAAGCCCTGTATTTAAGGTTACCACCTCTGGTACGAACATAATGAATCCTACGAGGTCCAAGTTTTGTGTTGGCGGCTGGGCGACCTAACTCGAACTTCCTCTTCTTACGCAGAGGCTTCCTCTTGCCTCCTGTGGCTCGCCTTTTATGCCAATGGTCCCGACTGATACCTAAAAAAAATAAACAGATTAAATTCGTGCCAGTA
The DNA here is from genome assembly GCF_000390285.2 of Anoplophora glabripennis. Classification (NCBI taxonomy): domain Eukaryota; kingdom Metazoa; phylum Arthropoda; class Insecta; order Coleoptera; family Cerambycidae; genus Anoplophora; species Anoplophora glabripennis. Next base: position 6,728 of record NW_019419780.1, read on the forward strand.
AAACAGTAATCGTAAATATGTTATCACGAATAGTTCAGAACGCTGTGGGAAAGAGTCGTCAGCACAACACATCGGACAATGTAAAAAATTCTCATCATTTAAGACCATGTTTTGATTTGAAAAACTTATGGGTTATGTTGTTAAAAATAATATTTATAAAACAATATCTCCAGAAATATACCTGGCAATAACTAAAACGTTTGTTAAAGAAACGGATGATTCACAATTTAATTTAAAAACTAAATTATTTATCGAGATGAACTGCGATTTACAAAAAACAAACTTGGCAATACTCACCCATCACGAAGTGAAAAACTAAAAGGCAAAACGGAAGTTGCCGGTATAACAGATTACTTCATTCCAATTTACCCTTGTTTGTAGTTATTCAACGTTGATAATAAGGAAGTGCTGCCGCGTCACGGTCATATGCGAAAGTGCGTATTACAATAAACTTGAAAAACTCGCGAAGTACCGAGCTTATCGTAAATTACAGACACAATTTGTTTTCAACAGAATAATTATAAGCAGATTGGTATATAACGTTTGTTTTGTTTCTCTTAAACGAAGCCTCAAGTAAAACCGCGGAGTCAGGGAGACTGGGGGGACCACGAACTCATACGGGAAAATTGACTAGTAATAGTAGAAATTACTTATGTTTTTACCGGTAGGGTCGCTAGTATCCTTTGTACACCGACATATTTTCATTATTTATCTAATTCAAAGTAGCTTATGTTATTTATTTTTAAATTTTTAACACATCACAAAAAGGCATTGATTTTTAATTCAAACTGCCGCTTTCTTTATCTCCCCTCCACTATTTCGCTGCATTTGGGATACTAGCGCCCTCTTATTTTATAAGATGAAATTTATGAAATTCGTACTCCTTGTCTTGTGCATCTCTTTGCGTTGAATGCTCACTCACCGGGCACCCTCCCCGATGACATAAAAAACTTAATACGTGACAGACGACGTGCGAA
>NW_019419781.1:0-4586 GCF_000390285.2 Anoplophora glabripennis
ATAGTAATTGTACAGTTATTATATTTAATAACATTTATAAAATCTGAATAATTATTCCCCTCGCGTTTACTAATTGTCACATTTTTCTCAAAATGATTTGACCGCCCCATCTGACTGATCCATTAAAACAGCATGATGCAACGTACTACCAGAACCTGTAGTTGAAGTATCATTGTAAAGAATCCTGTTTGCTATTTCATTTTTGTTACTTAAACTGTCAGCGACATAACTTTATGCAATTGCGGCTGATTTCCACCCACCATGTCTCTTAATTGCTAATGCATCAACACCTGTATTAACCAGTAACGTTGCCGATGTTCTTCGGAATGAATGGCCTGTATATGTTTCAGGATGTTCTAGTTTCAAAAACTATGCAATCTTATTAGGAATCATAGAAGGGGTATTTTTGCCGACTGGTTGGTTGTAACATCTACCTGCTTGATAGCGCATAAAAAACGTGAAATTTCAGTTTTAATTTCCAATCTAATCTTGATATATTTCTTGAGAATTTCTAGGTGAGAAACAGAACCCAGACGAGAAGTAANAATGCATTGCTTCATTTATGTGCGAGCGAAAGAATAATGAGAACGATTTGCTAAAGCAAAAAAAAATCCGTACATGTACTTTAATTCCAAACGAACATTAAATCCAATCTTCGTCGTAATTTGGCCGTTCTCAGTTTTTAGAATTTTAATTAAATTAATAAAAGCTCATTTTCTACTACATCAGCCTTTGTTTTCGTTCAATTAGAGCCTCTGCATTAACAATTTCATGAGCGAACTCGGTATAAAACTCCGCGTTGCCTCAAGATAATGGCAAGTGTAACGGCATATTGGAAAACTTTAATCGAAGCTGTAATTCGAACCGACGTAAAATTTCAGATTCCGATACTTAATTAGCTTATTTTTCTCCAAATTTCATATCGGATATTAGATACTGTCTTTTTGTAAAAATAAGCGTACTACAAGAGGGAATACACTGATATTGTGGAAATCGAAATTGTGAAATTCCAGTTGTATTAAAAACTATCTGTAAAAATGTCCCATAAAATAACTTTCCACCTTATGGAATTTCACAATCGAAGTAAATTAAAAGCCTTGGCGTATTACCAAAGGAGTTTCCGGAAATGTAATTTTACTGCAGAACAGCAAACGCAATTGTAAAATTACATTAAACTTTTAGAAAAGAATATTGTCTCGTTTGAAAATAATTAGTTATAAAAGTATGGATAGTTGCACCGAATTCTTTTCTCATTGACCGTATTGAAAAATAATAATATTAGTTCACACACTGAAAGAAATGCGTTTTATTCTTTATTAGAATTCTATATACCATTATAAGACCATTGTATACTATATGTGACAGTTAAACAGGTGAACATTGGATATAAAACGCGTATTGCTAGCACAGTTGTATAGTGACTATAAACCTTATTCTTTATTAAATTATTGTATAACTAGTATACAACGTTTTTTATACCCTTTACGAAATAATAGCAATAACTGTTATTAAAGTGTTCCATATCGTTATTAGAACATCTAGTACTGGTTATAAGTTTTATAATAATAAATGTATTAAACTGTTGTATACTCTGTATGAGTTAAAAACATATGTCATTAAGTTTTCAGAAATTTTATTGGATAACTGTAATTACAAGCTAAGGTTCTAATGTAAACATACATAAAACATACTTTTAAGCATTAAAAATGATGACAAATCGCTCCCAAAACTGTCCAGTTTATTTTCTTAGCAACGATGCACCCGTATTTTCTTGTATTACATGAGAATTTGCACTATAACTCTTCCACCTTAAGAATGAAGCATCCCCAGAAAGGTTGAGCTTCTTTCCATATAATTTTATTTCCTCTGGTTGATTGACTTTATACCCATGCTCTTCTTTGTCACCGTTAACCTTCTGTTCCTCCATCTTATGTAAAACTTAACATCAGCGATTTCTAATAGGACCTACAAAATAATAATTTTTAAGATTTAGACAAGATTTACATTTGAAAAAACAAAACAATTACAAGCCATAAAACAGTTAGATACTTACATAATAATTTTCCATTTCACACAACGCGATATGATCATGTATCCCACAAAACATGTGCATATACTGTCCATTTTCATCAAACTAGACGTGTGTAAGTCGATGCACAGCGGACTGTCGGAAATTTTACGATTGTTGTATTTTCTCTTCTTGAGTAAAGATAATAAAGACGTTGTGGTTTTGTGTGTTTATTTTGACAATGATTGAACATGTATGGACAATAAAAGTGGACTGTATAAGATAGTTGAGTACCGTTCTGCTTCATGCATAGCATGCTACTGAAATCTTAGAAGGGATGAGCTCGTGCGGCGAACCCTAAATCAGCGGCTGGAATAGCCAGGTTTCTTATTGAGTCGGCGCACTTCGCTCTCGGGTCTGACATATGATTATTATTACAAGACTATGAATATAACTTAACAACGATCATAACCGATTATGCACCGAGAGGTGACGATCACTTAACCATTATAAGATGCGTTTTACACGTTAAAAACGGAAACATATTCAGTATAAGAACGAATAATTCTGTTAATACAATTGTTATATACAAATTCGGATACTGGTCTTTATACAACAAATCTTCCCTACTATACAACTGGAATATAAAGTCTATAACACCTAATAATGTATAAGTAATTCATTATAACCTTTATTTCATAGATGCATAAGGTGTATTAAGCACCTTCCAGTTAAACTGATTGAATAATGAGTATGGAGATGATTGCTTTTTTTAATAAAAGTTGTATATTGGTTATAAAAGTTTTAATATGCACTATACACATTATTCTAGATAAACAGTTTAATAAGCCCCTTTCTTTCAGTGCAGCAGAATTTAATTTTTAAACTTTTTTTACTCTTGTTAAATTTTAAAAAACCTTATGGTTTTCAATAACACTAACTACTAAAAGCTACGTACCCTTCTCCGCCATAAAGTGCAATAAAATGTCTACAAATATTTTTTTTACTTTCAGACTAATTCGACTGGATTCCATAGACTGTAATTTTTAATAATTGCAAAATTGCAAAAAAACATACGTTAAACTTTTTCCATTACAGTTACAATATGGGAACATGTGGCTCTAAGAACAGCATCTATTCCATGCAAAGCAAGAAAGCTACTTTATTCCACTCTTTTCCTTTTTTTTTTNAAGGCGGCGTTTGGTACTGACTCATTAGAAATTTACAAACAAGAAGATACAGACAAGGAATAATCTTTCAGGTAGTTTTATTATTTTTAACGTAAATGTACAGGGTTAGTCACTATAATCTGACAACTTATTGTGAGTTTATTTAGCTTTTTTATGAATATTTATAATACAGTATTAGAAAAAACACTTGAATAATGGAAATTACTAAATTAAAGAATTTTTTTAATGGAACACACTATATATTAGTGCATACTGAGCTTCGTTAAATTTTTCTCTTTTTAAAAATATATAGTATGTTACTTTTGATTCAGGACTTTTCGACATATTTCAGTTTAAAACTATTTTTAAAAAAAACAGGAGGGAAATTAATTTAGTGACTTCCATTATTCAATTGTTTTTTCTAATACTGTATTATAAAAATTCATAAAAAAAGGTAAAATTGTTGTATACAAAACTTTTTCGTAATTTCAATAATAATCTCATAATAAGTTGTCAGATTATAGTGACTAACCCTGTACATATTTATGTGCAAGTTTACAGTAAACCGTTTTAAATCAATCATTTAGAATACGTGTTTCCATGTAAAATGGTTCATAAAATTACAAAATGTGTAAAATTACTTCGAATACCCGTTTTCCAAGGACCTGTAGGGATTTATAAGGCAAACGGGACAATATGAATCGCTTAAAACAGCAGCAACGTAGTTAGAACTCGTAAGGTTCCAAGTGAATTATTTTAAATACATTCCAGGGACCCAGCTGTTGGACCTGACATCAAGATAATGCATGCATATCCCAGTTACGTTAAACGCGCCGTAACTGTTCTTATTACAGCTGCTGTTTGGTTGCAGAGTAGTTGTAGCGGGCTAGCTATCGCGCGTAAAGTGGTGGTTGTCCTTTGTTCTGGAGACATAGGGCTTGAAATGTAGTTATTTGCTTGTACGCGTCGTATTATAGTTATTTATACAACACGTGCGTTAAGATTTTTTTTTCGTAGTAAAACAACCCCATGAACGAAAAAAGGTACTTTTTCTAATTTTGACATATAAAGCAACATCTTTTGTTATCGAAACAAGTGTCAAAACGTTCTACTTTATGTAACTACTTACATAATGAAAACCATTATGCAACTGGTTACGAAAAGTTCGTTATGTCACTAATTGCAAAAAGAATTAAACAAAATACAACACAAAATTAATAAAGTAACTTTTATTTAAGTCAGTAATTTTATAAATAACACTTTATTAATTATTTATTAATTATTATTATTTAATTATAAATATTCACAACGCAGTTGGTACAGTTAGTGAAACTAATTCCAGAAGAAATCTTGTTTGTTGAACTTGCAGTAATATTCCGTGATATGTTATTGGTATTACTCGGTTCTCC
>NW_019419781.1:5537-7768 GCF_000390285.2 Anoplophora glabripennis
GCTTAGTCCTACATATAAAATTGTTTACTTTTATTTATAAGTACGTGAAAATAATTCTTAAAATGTGGGGTTAGAATAACAGCAAACGCATGTTCTACAAATGCTTTTTTTTAGTTATTATTTTATTTGAGTAAATTTAAATGGTAACAATGAATAAACAAAACGTCAAGGATTTCATTTTTGTGCTTACTTTTGTTCTACACGTTTTACTTTTAAAGATTTCAGTACCTAAAAACGCCAGAAATTTCACTATTTCTCGGCCGGGAATATGGCCACCTTAACGTGGTATTTATCAGAATGCCTTTTCAAAAATGCTATCAAACTATTATATGTTTTAATGCCTATACCTTTTTTTAAAGACAGCTCAGTTCTCAACATGGAGTACTGTGTCCATAGCGTAGAAGCCTTCAAATTCTTCTTACCTTCAAAATATGCCTATATATTATTATGTTGTGGTGGACGCCTTTATTTTTTTATATATATAGTTGATACTGATATTGTTATGAGACTCTCTCAACATGTGGGTTCCTTTTTTATTTTATTTTTATTAAAATTTTATATATTGATTTGTTACTCTAATTTCTCTAAATGAAAGATATGTTTAAGTTATAAAATATCAATATATCATAAACTACATGGTAATGGGTTTTTTTTACAATTTACAAATGTTATACTCCTTATACTAGATTAATTAAACAATAAATTTCCCCCCTAAATTCAACTGTTACAGTGCATAATAATTTTTTATACTGTAAGTAGTTCAGTTGATTGACAATGGAATTGTGCATTAATTACACATAAATGCAGTGAAATTTTTAATGTAGAAATTTATATAGCGCTTTAGTTTTAAATTTTGCAAATTTGTTTAGCTAATTGTCGACACTTGCATCGTAGATTTATTGTTGGTTACTTAATCTGCATGTAACCTCGCTGCACTGTACTCTCCTACACTTAGTCGCACTGTTCTGAAGTTCCTCGTTAAAATGACGTCTCGCCACGGAGATTGCCGAATATTTCTTGTAGGTTTCTTTTACAGGAATTCCTCCAGATGAAACTGCACTGCCCTATATATATATTTTTTTAAGATTTCACTTGTCACTTTATTTATGCTCGTTAACCTTGTTTCAATTTGTTGTTTTACAATTACTTGTGTTGATGTTACTGAATGCCTTTTTGAACTTATGTCACTTCTACTAATGTGACTTTCTCACTTTTGACAGCTGTATCTGTTCACGACATTTCACCACCAAGTTGGCTTGATAAGTATAAACTTTTCACTAACTTGTTGATTTTAATTGATAGCAATTGTTTTTTCTAGGAGCAAACTAGCGATGTTACTGCTACAGGTAAACATGGGAGACTGGCTACCTCGAGCCCGTAGATTGGTTTTAAGAAACATGAAAAACAAATGAAAATCACTATAGCAACAATAATCAAACATTTTTGAAATTTTATTTCACTGACTTTTGGACTGAATTATAATGCATGAAATTTACATTTTCAGCTTCCTTGCATTTTTTTTGCATCTTTTGACACCAATTGCACGTTTCTAGGTTAAGTTAAAAGTTATGCCAAAATTTTACTTTTATTTACAAATTTCAACTAAATTTTGATAAATAGATTAATTCTCAGGATGTCTGTCCTTTCAATGTCTTTAGTACCTTTTAAACATTCTTCATACAGTATTTACTCGTTTTTCAGATGTAAACGAAAGACAATTTTAAAGTACTCCGTTCCATCAAGTATTATAAAGTCTGCACAACAATTTGAACTTTGGTTGGAGTTTAAACACAGTTTATGAAGTTATGAGGGTCTTTTACATTCTGCACATATGATTTTGCAGTCCTAATACACTTTTACAATTAACAATTNGATAAGTATAAACTTTTCACTAACTTGTTGATTTTAATTGATAGCAATTGTTTTTTCTAGGAGCAAACTAGCGATGTTACTGCTACAGGTAAACATGGGAGACTGGCTACCTCGAGCCCGTAGATTGGTTTTAAGAAACATGAAAAACAAATGAAAATCACTATAGCAACAATAATCAAACATTTTTGAAATTTTATTTCACTGACTTTTGGACTGAATTATAATGCATGAAATTTACATTTTCAGCTTCCTTGCATTTTTTTCCATCTTTTGACACCAATTGCACGTTTCTAGGTTAAGTTAAAAGTTATGCCAAAATTTTACTTATATTTACAAATTTCAACTAAATTTTGATAAAT
>NW_019419782.1:0-984 GCF_000390285.2 Anoplophora glabripennis
TTCGAAAAAAGTTGTATATTTTTATATAATTACTAGTAAGACTTGAAAAATGAAAAAATGATATATATTTCCTGCCGCAAAAGCTGAAATTTGGTAATACAATAGCTAACTTAATAAGTCAGCTTATTGTGTTTTCCTTTTGTTTATAATATAATTAACTTGTCGACAAAGTCTCAGCTTTTGCGGTATTAGTTTTTTATTTTATTATTTTACGTGTTTGGAAGGCTGCTGCAGCTACACCCCCCCAGAACTGCGCGAGCTGGAGGTCGATTTATTTACTAGTGAAACCCAATGAAGCGTAGGAAAAATTTTCAGCTTTTGCCAAATGACTAACTCAAAACGGTCGCTGGCTCCGGGCTATAATGACATATCTCCATCTTTAATGTTATTAATTTGTTATGTCTTGTTTTAAATCACTCTGCTTACTTCTGTAAGATGACTTTGATGACTACATAACGGCCCCTAGTGCCTGATATGGTTTATTTTACCAGCATGATTATATCAAAATATAAGGCACTGGGCATTAGAAAATTCATTTAACTTACATGAAACACTTTGACATAGCCAAAAGTTACCGTTTGGCATTCATAAATTACAGAGCGCCACAAAAAAAGTTCACCAATTCAAGATGGCGGATCCAATATGGCGGACTGAGTATTAAAAATTTTTAAATATTGAAAAATAAAAAATATTGTCGAATTCTACTGAAATTATTATGTAAAATGTGTCTATCAATTTTTCGATTAGAAGCATATTTTCCGAGAAAAAATTCATGAATAATACAGGGTGTCCCATAAGCACATGATCAAAAAGGTACTGCGATATTCTTTGGCTCAAAAGAAGACGATTTGACCTAACTTCCATTAAGAAAAAATGTCTGGCTCCTCTGCTATTGACTGTCAAAGTTCTTGAAAAAAAATATGTTTTTTGTAATATCTGGAGAATGTTACGATGGATTTTAATGAAACTTGCTGTGGACTTGTT